>NC_056725.1:1187044790-1187144790 GCF_019279795.1 Protopterus annectens | reverse complement strand
ACTGCTACTGTGTTTGTTTATGGTATGCTAACAGTTGGGGTGCTGAAAATTCACTTTACAGACCCACACATGAAACCTGCAGTTTCCAGTTGCTGGAGCTATAACAGCAGGTTGCCTCAGACTATAAATAGTCTTTATGTCAAAACGTACACACAAATTACTAAAATCTACAGTTTTGTCAAGTCCTGATCATATGAAAATAATGGACTCTTCCTCTTCAAACAACATTAATATAGTTGGATCAGGCTGGATGCGTTGATGATATCACAAACTTATAAAGAAACACTAATTAGTCTAACCAATGTAAGCATTCCGTAACTGCATGATGATATAACAGGTGATGATGTACTATCTGCACAAGCCAGAATTAATTCTTAACCTGAGCAAACTTGCATTTCTTGCAATGATGACACCACAATGGACACAAAGACTAAGAAAAGAAGAAGAAATATAGGTCATACTGCTGATGTTGATGGGATATTTATTTCACAAAACAAAAAATACAAAACACCTGCACTAAGTAAGGAAGTTTCTAAAAATAAAAAATCAATAGCGTCTAATTTATATTTTGCCAAAGAAGTCTTAGTTCTGGATGATTCTATGCTTAAGCCTGCAAGTAGAAGCATCAGTAGCCAAAACAAGAACCATATTACTGTGAGTGCTCTACCTAGTTTAAAACTATCAAGTGAAAAATGTGTGATACTAAAATTGCTTCATGAAGCAATGCATAACAGTCTAATCATAGTCCATGCATCAACCGATGACCTGAGGTCTACACCATTTAACCATATAAAGAATGACATTCTGGAAATAATACAAACACTTGAAAAACATTCTGTTAGCCTTATGCTAATTGAAATAATACCATCTCTGCACTGGAAAGACTACTTATTTATTAAAGCCCACATTTTCATTAGTTGGTTAAGGCAACATTGTACAGTATACAACATCAAATTTATCCACTATTGGGAAGACTGCAGGCATGATAATTTCAAGTTTTACAAAGACAAACTTTAACTTTGTCAATACAGGCCAGTTCAGTTTTTGTATCAGAAAAAAATTAAAGACTCTAGTCTAGTTACACAGCATATAAAAGATCTGATACAACTTTGAAATGTTTTTATTACAGTCTACAAAGTCTGGGCAGCAATTTTAATATATTAGCCTTTACAATTACTGAATATAATTACAATGTAATAGCAGTTTTGGAATCTTGGAACATGCCAACACTACAGAATTCAAATTCTAGAAAAGATAAATGCCTCAGGGAGAATTCCAGAGGTGTTAATAACACATCTTCATATGCAAATTAATTTAATAAGACAGATTATATAATGGTTCAGGTTTGTTATGTTTTATCAAGTAAATCCTTTAGAATCCATTAGAATTGTTTTTTGTTATCATACTCCCAGTATGGTTACACTTAAACGCTGGGGGTACCTCACTTGTTTATACCAAAACATACCAATCAAAGACATTATATCAATGTTTCTATAAAAACTACTTATGAACGTGAATTTGTTGATATCATATTACAATAGGAACTGACCCAACTTGCCACTGAAAGTACCAGAGGGGTTAATATTTTTGATCTGGTTCTGACTGATAACCCCAGTATTAGTGACAGCTTAATAGTTGGGGTACCCCTTAGACTTCCATATCACAGCTCACTAAAGTTTCAGTTAAAAAACAGATTCCTGCACTAAGACTTCATAAAAATACAATTACAAAAGAATCAATTACAGGATTTTAATAGAACCAGTTCATTTAACAGATTGGCACTCATGTTTATTGAATTACAAAATACATTTTGGATACAATACTTTTAATAATTTACTTCTCAACAGCCTTGAATCTACAGTAACTTATAAGGATAGTTCACATAAAAATGCATTTTCTTCCTGGTAGAATTTGGATGTTTATAAACTGTGTAAGAAAAAGCAAAATATTTTATTTATTTATTTATTTAACGTGTTTACTGGGAAAGTCCAACTTGGAACAAGCCAATTTTCAGCACAGGCCCAGGGGAGAAATGCTCCTTTCGCATGTCTTTGTGTATGGCATATGGTTTACAAGTAACACCTAACACTAGCAGACAATAGATTTTTTAATAACATCAGTAAATCACTTAAAAGGAAATTAGAATGGTGAAAATGAGTTTTGAAAACAAACTTTCAGCAAATACTAATTATTAGAAAATATTTTATGAGTATATTAATATTATCAACAATTCTTATCAGCTAATAAACTCTGAAAATCTAACAGCAGGATAATACATGATCCTTGAAGATAGCATATCCATTCAACCAACACTAAGCAAAACCATTCAATGTTAACTCTAATTTAAGCAAATTATTAACTAATGTTGTACAGTTCAACTATTATATTTCAGGGGGTTATAGAAAGAGCTTTCAGTAAAATAAAAAATAAACTTCTATGGGGCTTGATTTGACCCTGTCCATAAAGTTATTAACAATTAAAAATTACTTACTGATAAAATTACACCTAATATTTAATAAGCTATTTACAAACAGGTACTGCTCCCACATTGTGGAAACCATCTACTATAAGACAAATATATAAAAAGGATAACAAAAGGAATGTTAACAACTATAGCTCTTTTAGTCTCACTTCTATTCTAGGCAAATGCTTTGAAAGAAACATTACTGTAATACTTGGGGAAAAATAACACAGATGTCACCTTTTTGACTTAGATCAATATGGCTTTGTAAAGGGTAGGTCTGCATTGACAAGTTTTTAAAATTTTTATGATCAAATTACTAACATCCTGGATCTACATCTCTCATATAGTGAAATTTTCTTAGACTTAGTCAAGGCCTTTGACTCTCTTTCTTACTATGTAATATACCCAAGTCTTATCAAGGCTAAGGTCAATATATTCCTGATAAACTGGATTATATTGTGGTTAACTGATAGACCCCTATGTGTAAACATACTGGAACTAATGAAATTCTTGCCCTAGTCAAATACCAAGGGTACTTTATACGCTTATTTCAGAATTCACATTAAAGTGGTTTCAGTTAAGCTGGTAGTGAAGGTTTAAAATAAACTACATATAAAATGCAGAAGTTCTGCTTATCATCTTTTTCATCTTTCCTAAACATGATAAGTAGGATGCCCTGATGTCATTGCTCAGGCAAGCCTTAATTATTTAACTTTGATAAACAACTGCTAGTACTTAGTTTTCAGTTAAACTGTTAGCTTAATTAGTAGTTTGGCAGTTAACTAATTGCTTGTAGTTGAATCCAATAGACACAAACCAGGTAACAGCCAAGATAAATTGTTCACTGGAACAAAAAAATCTATCCAAATAAATCCACAAAAGCATCCAGTAAACCAATTAATTTGTGAAGAAATCACAGTCCAGAGCATACTAAAACCAAGGCAGTAGTTTATTATAGATAGGTTAGCGCTTTTGTGATGCTACAAAAAAACTCAAAAAACAAAAAAAATACTATCTGTTTTACTTGTTTCCCACCTTTTCCTATTCTAGAATAGTCTGGATCCCAGATTTGCTGGTTTCAGGACTTTATTTTGTGTTTCTGATTTATCTAGACCTTATTGTGGTAGTGGGAAGTCTTTCTGCTTATCAGTGAGAGTGGTAAGCATAGAGCAGCCTATCTGTCACACAAGGAGTAGTTTCCAGCTTTGAAATTGAACCTTATTGGCCATTTTGGGCTGATTTCTATCCCTTTCAACTTTCTGAGTTAAAAACCCATGTTTGCGTGGGTTTGCGCGAGGTTGCACATCATGCAGTGCTACTTATCTAGGGTTAAACTATTCCCGGCGCCGTAAAGTCTGCTCTTCAGTTTCTCCCTTAGGACTAGCTAGTTTCTTCATTTTAGCACTAGAATTTGCTTCTTCAAGCTCAGCACTTGTTCAGAACTTGTTGTAAGCACTAAATAAGCTACAAATTACTACAACACTCAACCTTCCTCATTTTCGTGGAGGAAAACAATTTTTGTTCTTACTTTCCTCATTTGCCTAGAGGAAAACAGCTCTTGTAATTACTTTCCTCAATTCTCTGGAGGGAAATAGTTTTTTTATGCAGGCATGTCTAAGGGTCAGCTCCCAGTGTTTTCTACTGTCTCCCTGATGAATCTGTGCATCTTAGGGCAATGTAGCAATTGCCTCATGTACACAGACAACCCTCTCCTCCTACCACCCAAACTACAACCTGTGAGAGATGCACTTATCTAGCTAAACTGGAGGCAAAGCTCTCTCCAACCAAGACTGAACTTGACAATCAAAAGGAGAAGGTAAACACTTGTACCACAACACACTCATCACATAGTCCCACTAAACCTACAACACAAAAATCCACACATAGAAACACAAAAACATTTGTGGAGGCTCTCAATAATAATCTTCCCAAGCAACAGAGACATCCAAAGCAGAAATGCAAACAACCTCGACCCCCAACACAACTCAAATGACACATAGCCTACAAACTCAGACTGCCACTCAACCACAGCCCATAAGGCAAAACAACATGCCCAACACACTAGTCATAGGTGACTCTATAGTCAGGCACACTGATGTCCCACTCATCAGGCTAAACAAGGAGAAGGGTACTGTCAGCTGTCTGTCAGGTGCCAGGATTCACCACATAACCCACACACTCAGGTCTCTCCACAACAAGTACAAATATGACTCTGTCATTGTCCAAGTTGGTGTGAATGACCTGAGATGTACCTCCCTGGACTACATGAAAAGAGACATGGAAGAACTCTCCAGTCTTGTAGCACAGGCAGGTATAACCCTAGCCCTGAGTAGCATCCTGCCATCACCCAGAATTACACCACACTACAAGGACAATATGATTGACTTCAACAATTGGCTAAGCTTCTGGTGTCATTCTAAGAGGATCCAGTATCTACCTGGGATGACATGATCGATAGAACACGATGCTTTGCCAGAGATGGCCTGCACGTGTCGCCCCTGGAATTCCGGATACTGGCTAAGGCTCTTGCTGCCCCATAGTGCCCTTTTTAGGCAAGGTTCAAATGACAAATTCACCACCGTAACAGGTACAGGCAAGCAAAGCTGAGGGTAATGCAACTCAATGCTAGAAGTCTAAACCTCAAAATGCACTCACTCGAGGCACTCCTTAAAATGGAGAAAATCGATATCAGTGCGGTGACTGAGATCTGGTTCAAGGCTCCAGAGAGCACCCCTGCATTACCAGGCTATAATTCATACCACACCTTTCAGCCATCTAACCTGGACCGGAACACTAGATGCAGAGGTGTCTCCATATTTATTAAGTATATCCACACCTCCAGGCTAGTTGCTCATCATAATGCATCCAAGATTATCCAAGTGCAACTAACTCTGGGCAAAACTTCAATCCAAATTGTAGCTTGCTAAAGATTCCGCACCATGCCCCGGGATTCCCACTCCTCTTTTCTTGATATACTGGAAAATATTATGGGTTCAACCAAACACCCTAATAATGGGCAATTTGAACTACCCCACCATTAACTGGGAAAACTACTCATGTACCAACTCCTTCACTCAATGCTTTCTGGAATTCATAAATTCCAATGCCCTGGATCAACTTATTTACACCCCCACCAGGGGCAACAATATCTTAGACCTAGTCATTACCAACATGAGTGACTGGTGTTCTACACCTGAAGTCAACTCCTCATTGGTCAGATCCAACCATAAGCTAATCACCCTGGAAATCCACATCCCGCCTCCACCCCCCATTAAGGAAACCACCATAAAAAATTTCTCCAAAGCCAACTTCATGCTTCTTAAGACAGAAGTGGTGAACTTCACGACACCCATGCAGATGGACAATACAGTCGCGACTGCTGAATCCTACACAAATGCACTCTATAAGTACTTACACGAGTGCATGGTTCATGCTATCCGTAACAGAACCAAGATGCTATCCTCCAAAAATAGGAAGCCAATCTGGTGGTGCCCTGCCATAAACAAACTCTACAACAGAAGGAAGAAACTGTTGCAAAAGAGAGTAAAATACCATGAGTGGAGGAGCTCCCTGGTCAGCCTCAGTAAGAAGCTGAGATCCCTCATAAAATCCTCCAAATCTAGTTATAAAAAGAAAATCGCCACTGATTCTAAGGACAACCACAAAGCATTCTATAGCTATGTCAAGAATCTCAATGGCAACACCCAGATCTGCACTGAGTTTCAGCACAATGGCATGAAAATTACAGAACCGATTGATATTGCCAGCATCCTGGCAGATAGGTTCAGTGCTAACTTTACCACCACTCACCCACTAAAGGGCCCATATCTATACCGGAAGAATGCAGAGTCCCTGTAATCACAACTACGCAGGTAAAAACTGCACTCTCTAAAGCCAAGAACATTGCATCCATGGAACCGGACAACATCCCTGGCTGCATTTTACATGAACTTCAGAACGAACTGGCTCCCCATCTAAGTACCATGTTCAATCATAGCCTCACATCAGGCTTTGTGCCCACTGAATGGTGCACAGCAACAGTTATCCCACTCCACAAAGGGGGAGCCACCTTAGACCCCAGGAACTATCACCCTATTAGCCTGACAAACCTGGTCTGCAAGGCCATGAAATGCATCATCATAGAACTTAATAAACAAAGACATTAGTAATCTCCAAACTCTGGACACCACCCAGTTCGGGTTTTTGAAAGGCAGATCATGTCTCCTGAACCTGATTGACTTCTTTGAAGCAGTTACCAAAGCTGTAGACGAGGGTACGGTGGTTCACACAGCCTATCTTGACCTTGCCAAGGCTTTCGACACCATCCCCAATTCTGGAATTATAGATAAACTCACTAAACTAGGTATAAATCTGTACATCACAAAATGGGTTGCCAACTGGCCCACTGACAGAACCCACACTGTAAAAGTTGCAGACTCCAAATCCGACTTCAAACCAGTGACAAGTAGAGTAGAACAGGGTTCAGTCCTGGGTCCTCTCCTGTTTGGTATCTACTTCTCTGAAGTACAAGCAAACACAGAAGGTCTCTGGCTAATGAAGTTTGCTGATGACTCCAAACTAGGAACCATAGTCGAGTCCCCAAACAATGTGGATATCCTACAGAAGGGCTTCACTGAGACATATGCATGGTGTCAGAGCCATGGCCTCAATCTCAAAGTCAAAAAGTGCATTATCATCCCCTTTGGTAAAAACTCTGTATCCATGAATTACCACATAGGCGGCAGTCTACTTAACACCAAAAGTGTAATAACAGATCTTGGGATCCAGGTGGACAGTAGTCTCTCCTTTGATAATCACATCACCACAGTGGTCAGGAAATCCTTCTACATGGCACACCTCATCACAAAAGGGTTCTCATCCAGGAAAAAAGAGGTCATTGTTCCCCTCTACTTGTCAGTAATTAGACCCATTATAGAGTACAATGCCCCTTTTGGGATGTACCTCACAAGACATCTACAACAGCTGGACAGGCCTCAGAAGTACCTCACAAAGAGGATTACTGGCCTCAAACAGATGCCCTATGCTGACCGTCTCAAAAAACTTCAGCTTTACTCTGTAGCATATCGCCTACTCCGAGGTGATCTCTGCCTAACATACAAAGCTATGTCAAACCCAGAGCTGTTGGACATGCTCCACCTAAAGAAATCCCAATCACTCCAAGCTGCATGCTCTAGGGACCTAAACCTTGCCACCACAATAAACAGAACATGCTGGAGGGATAGATTCCTGTCCCATAGACTTCCCATATTCTGGAACAAGCTACCCATGTATATCAAACAAAGCTCCTCATTAGCACTCTTCAAGAAGAATCTTGATGAGTGGATGGGAAATAGGAAATTCACCCCAGGGATCACTTATGTGGCTCTGCTCGACAGGGGCACAGGAAAATAACTTTCTTGGGTGCTGAAAGCTAGGGAACCTTGTTGGCTAGGCTTACTCAGGCCCTTGGGCCAATAGCCTAGTACCCACCTATGAACCTATGAACCTATATCACTTCTTCAGACCATAACTGAGATGTAACAGATGGTAAACTTTATACATGCATTAATTAAAAGCAGCCTATCAAAACATAATCAAACAATTACATCAATTCATATAAAAAACATTAACTCATATCAAAAACCTTCATTTAAAAACTATTGATATAAAATCTATTTTAACACATATATTCTAAAATCAATCTAAATAAGCTCTTAAACAAATGAAATTACATATTGTAACTATTTGAACAATTTCCTATTTTTTCAAGATGGGTTTCAGGAAGATTCTATAGTTCAGCTCCTTCCCCTTATTTCCCCTTAGCCTTATTATCCACCTTGTTTCTGAGGTCTCAGTGCCATTATGATATCTCCTCCCCTATTATTAACTCTAATCTTTTCAACTACTAAAAATCTAAAAGTATGGGTGGTCCTTCACTAAAAACATACTTAGCTAATGCATCGGTTAAAGTACTGTTCCTAATATGAAGTAAATGCTCTCTTAATCCTGAATCTTAACTTCCTGTTGGTCTTTCCTATGTAAAACGCTGAACATAGTTTGAAGATAGTCAAGTAGACAATATCAGAGGTATTACAATCAGCTATTACTTCAAATTCAAAAGTTCGATAAAGGTCAGAATGATCAAAAAAATTTGAGATGTCAATATACTTGTATTGGTTACATTTACCACAAGGTAGAGTTCCTTTCAATTGACAAGGATCTTGTTGTTCCCTTTCTCTAGGGTAAAATAAAAGTATTTTCAAAGATTTTTTATTTCTGAATAAAAAGCTAGGTCTATCACCCACTATCTGTCTAATATCTGAGTTCTGGGTCAGTATGGACCAGTGCTTCTTGATTATATCGATCATCACATTCACATCACTAGGGAAATGCATAGGAGACCGAACTATATTCTTGTCCTGCTTAGCCACTGTATTGTTATTGCTATTTAATAACAAATAAGGTTTCCCTAGATTATCTCTCCATGTAGCTGCATCATTCAAGATTTCTCGAATTGTTTGAGCTGTATAACCTCTTTCTTTGAATCTAAGTTCTAGATCCGACAATTCTCTCCTAAACTCATCATCATCTGCAGTTAATCTAAATGTTCTTAGGGCCTGACCTTTAATTATGTTTCTGAATATATGCCCTGGATGGAATGCTATTCTTGTGAAGCAAAGTGTTCCTATGGCAAGTTTTTCTAAACAATTTTGTTGATAAACATCCGATATCATTCTTAAATATCGTAATATCTAAGAAGTCAATCTCATCATTTGAACTCCTCATTTTGAAGCTTAAAAACTTGCACTTCTTTCTATCCCTGTAAAATAATCTCTTAAGTTCAGTTATGTCCCCATTCCATAACAGAAAAAGATCATCCACAAATTGTAAAACACTGTCTGAGGCCATTTACATCTGTCTAATATGTGCATATTTTTCCATGTAGCCATGACATGATTAGTATAACTGTTTGCACTTGGTGTGCCCATGGCTACACCGTCTTTCTGTACATACAAGTTATGGATGAAGTATATGACATTGTTCATTAAAACTAATTCCTTTAGCAAACATAAAAGGTCTACTTGTTTACTGTCATATGTCTTGTCATTTAATAAATATTGTCTAAGTAACTCAACCCCTGTGGCATTAGGAATACAGGTGAATATAGAGCGTACATCCAATGTTCCAAGTATAAGTGACTTATGGTCATTACCAAAACTTTACTTGAATGCAAAAAGATCTTGTAACAACTGTTTAGAGTCCCATAGAATGTTTATATTTTTTTTAACAACTGGCCTCAGATGTTTTTCTATGAATATGGAAATGGGCTCAGTGGACCAATTCTGTCCTGACACTATTGGTCTTAGATGGGGATGTAATGCATCCTTGTGTATATTAGGGAGACCATGCATACTAGGTATCAAAGTTTTATTCCCCTTAAAATAACTAAACAGGTCCATATAAACGACATGCCTCAAAAGACAATCAAAACGTGTGTCATCTAATATACTTAGCATTCTATCCATTTCATCATAACTTATGCTTTTATAGATGGATGTATCCTGCAACATATCACTCATAGAGCCATAGTAGTATATACTATCCATTAAACACAACCAGCCCACCTTTATCAGCCTATTTAATTATGACTGACTCATCCATTTGAAGTTGTTTCATGGCTTCACATTCACTGTTGCTTAAATTATGAAAGCTCTTTCCTTTATCAACATTGTTCCTATCAGTTCTATTTAATGTGTCAAATAGCTCATTCTCACACGCATTCATGAACCCATCCATAACAGAATGATTGGGTAGAAGGAAAACACTTGGTTTCTTAAAAATGTTCAAATCATTATTATTAACAGCATTGAAAATTGCCGGTGGAATCACCAGTATTCAGAGCATCCAAGAGAATGTGGAGAGACTGAAAGAAAGACAGAGCATAATATGGAATATTTCCTCAAAAACTCTAACCACAGATGAGTTGAATGTCATTGAAATGGGCTTGTCTTTTATTCCAGCCCCAAAAACTGAGGTAACTGCTGCAGTGTTAGATTTACGTATGTTTGGTAGAAATGTACTTCTGAAAATGTTATTTAAAAACAATGCTAGGAGTGCTGGAGTCTTTAACATCAATAATAAGGAAAGAATTGAAAAGAGAAGTATTGGTGAGGTGTAAGGGGAAATTAGTGGCAAGTGGACAAGCAGAAAGGGTCAGTAAGGTTCAAAATGTAGCCTGGAGATGGATAATGAGAGCAACAGGGATCAAATATAGGCACAATGAGAAAGGTAGATGATTGTAAGCAGTGGGAGGAGGTTCAGTGAGAATTTGTAGTGGATGAGTGTTGTCAACTCAACAACCAGGGTATAAGACCTATGATGCAGAGGAGGTGATTGGAGGGGATAAGAAAAGAAACTGTGGAGTTTGGCAGACTGTCATCTAGAACATATAGAGTGTTGAAGTAAAGAGCATCACAGGTGGATGATAAACTGAAGAAACAATGGGGGAGACAACTGCAGTGAGATATTTAAAAAATGGGAAGTTTTCAAGCAAATATCAAAGTATGTGACCAAGTCGAGGAGATTTAGAATTTTTGCTTGGAAGGGTCTGCATCGATATGTTTTTATGGATAACAGGTTAGCTAAAATGTTTCCAATAGCTTACATGACTGCTGGAGATGTGGAGGAGAGGAGAGAATATTTCTAGACTGGACAACAGTGGCAAAGAAAGTAATCACAAGAAAATGGGAAAGAAGAGATGAACTAGAGAGAAAGCTGATAGCAATGCTAATGAAGGAAATTATCGAAGGGGAGCTGAGAGAGGCAGTAGGAAATGAAAAGAGAATGGTGAGATATATTTCAAACTTGACCCTGTGGGGGGGAAAATTGATCCTGAAAGGGGAGGGGAAGTTACTGAATAGATGAATGAGGGAGGTATTGATGTGCTAGAGAAGCAGGTCCTCAATGAAAGTAAAACATTGTTAATGATTGAGGAAGGTAGAGAATTTTCAAAGGTACAGAACAACCATTCAGGGCTGAAGAGATGGAAATCTGAAAGTGGATATAGGACTGCACCAAAGAGAGTATGGTTACAGAAAGTAATGTTTTGTATATACTGTGGATAGTTTTTGGTGAAACAGTAATTGTAATGTCCCCACTCTGGGCCAGTAAAAAGAAACCTGAATCCTCACCACTGGCAATGGAGAGAAACACTCGCTAGGAAAAAAAATGGATACACCCAGTATTTCCAGATGCAACTCTCTACATCAAGCATAATTTCCCTTAACAGCACACAGGGAACACACTTAGTCCAGAGTCTGGGTTTCCCTCCAGGTCCCCAATAAGACTCTGCATTGGTAAGATTGTAGGGCTGATTCCTCAGTCAAGCATCCAAGCCAAGTCCTCCAGCACCCCCTCTGTCAAACCAGTGCTTCCTGCTCCAAGTAGCTGACACACACACACACACACACACACACACACAAATATATATATATATATATATATATATATATATATATATATATATATATATATATACATATATAAATAATATGGTTTCACTTTATAATCTCGAAATACTGAAATGTCATATTTCAGTATCTCGAGACTATAACCCAAACTTCCAAAATAGCGAAACTCCATAACATTGAATATGGAAATGTTGAATTCGCAGTTGTGGTGGTGCGCTATATGAAGTGGGATATGCTGTGTGCCTGATGTATGGTGTGGTGTGTATATGGTTGGAGATTAAGGTAAGTGAATATTTTTATAAGGGTTTTGGGTAGGGATTTGAGTGTATGTGAGTGTGTTTGGAAGTTTTAGGTGTGGGTTAGAGTAGGTAGGTAAGAGTATGAGTGTGTAAGTGTTGAAAGTGGTGGTGTTTGTACATATGTGATGTGGGTGTGGGAGGGGATTGTAGAGTGTGTAGTGGTGAGTTTACTGTCTTTTTCTGTTTGGTGCAACCTCAGAATACTAAATAAGTAGCGGAGGTGTGGGGGGCTTGCCCCCCTGCTTATATGTAGGGTAGGTTTGTCTGTTTGTATTGGAGTGTTTGTGTGTGTTTTGTTTGTTTGCTGCAATGTAGGGAGGATGGTGTATGTGTTGTGTGGTGTTTGGTGTGTTTACATTCGTGATTTTGAATTTTGAGGTTTTGGGGTTTCGGTGGTTTGATTTTTCGGCTTTATAGTCTTGAGATACTGAAATATGAGATTTCAATATTTTGGAATTATAAAGTGAAACCATGTATATATATATATATATATATATATATATATATATCTAAATATGTATATATATATATATATATATATATATATATATATATATAGAGAGAGAGAGAGAGAAAGTGCATGTGACTGGCATGATAACAGAAGACGATTAGGGAGCTAGCAATATGGATGTGCCCAGCAACTTATTATAGTTTATCGGGCAACTATCAAACATATTGTTATACCAAAGCTTACTATGGGAAAAGAAGGTTTAAGAAGTATAACTGATTTGTAAAAGCAGATCAGTATGTTTTCTGGTGATGTTTTTTCCACAAACTCATAGACCTTCAAATTACCATGAATAGGATAAGCTATCAGGTTTTTATCTATTACAGGACACTTTTCATATCCTCTGATAATTAGGCAAGATTCCTAAATGTACTCATTGAACTTACTTTAAAAAAGAGCATGATTATATTTGGAGATTTTAACTATTCCTCAATAAAACAAAGCACTTATGCCTCCAGTGTAGGGCGTGCCCAGATCTTTTAAGATTTACTAAAAAAAAAAAAAAAAAAAACCCTGAATCTGATAGTTAACAAACCCAGCAGAGGGCATAATATTCTTAATCTGGTCCTTACCGTTGTAACCACCTCATGCACTATTCTCATGGCATCCACTTCCTGGTTAAAGTAGACTATAAACAAGTGACACTTACCTTAAAAAATCTCCACCACCACCCCCCCTGCACATAATATCTCAGAAGTGAAGGATTTCAAACTTACTAACTTCATCAAATTTTATGACAAGGTTTCAAAATTCACTCATGGCAGCATCAGCTTTGATGATACCACAGTGGTTTGCTTCACAAAGGAGTTTTGCACTCATTTAGATAAATGTATCCAGCTGGCAATCCCAAACAGAACAAAATCCAACTTCACTGGTGGCCCTACAACATAAAGAAAACAAAAATTTTTAAATTACACAGAAGATTTGAAATTCCTCATATCAAGGATAATATCAAAAAGTTTTTCTATAAACTTGAAAAATACTGTCAGGTCTACTAAAGCAGCCCATAAATGTAGGTTAGTATCTGAACCTAAGTATAATTATAAATCTTTCAAAATGTTCAAAAAATAAAGAATAAAATACAGCATTGCTTTGAACTTATTCAAAGCACAACTTAGCTTATTCAAAATGGCATCACCTATTTGGTGCAAATCAATATTACCAATATACTAGCAAAGAAATTTAGTGCTAATTTTACCCCAAAGACTGATTTCAAAAGTTCACATATATCTGACTTCCATAAATCCCTTGTTATCACAAAGGAACATGTATTAAAGCTGCTTTCTAAGGCCATAAATACTTCTTCCATGAAGCCTGATACTATACCTGGTTGTTTAATAAGTAGTGCTAAGTGTGGTCTGGCAAATCCACTCCTCACACTGTTTAACCTAAGATTAGTTACAGGTTTTGTCATTCAAGTTTGGTGTACCACAGTGGTGATGACTCTCCACAAGGGAGATCCCACCACTGACCCTGGGAATTATAGACTAGTCAGCTTGATAAAGCCATGAAATATATTATAACTGACCTATAAACTATATCAAAAATCTTATCAGACTTGACTTGCATCAGTTTTGCTTTGGTTAACTACTTAGAGAGATTCTCGTGGGCTGTTGACAGTTGTGATGCTGTTCACATGGTGTATCTGGACTTGGTCAATGTGTTTGACACAATACTCCATGCTGGCATTTTGAATAAGCTTAATGCTTTAAAAATAGATCTCTATGTGGTAAGGTGGATAGCAAACTGGCTAAAAGACAGAACCCAAACAATGACAGTATCAAGTGCTTCTTCAGAAGGAATGAAGGTGATCAGTGTATCCCCATGGTTCAGTGCTGTGATCACTCCTATCTTTGCATTTACATTTCTGATCTCCAGACTAGAAACCAAGACTTCTGGATAACTTTGCAAAATCCACCTCTGATATCTTAACCCTTTACCAAGAACTTACATGTGTGAATAACTGGTACAGTAAAATGGGCTGCAATTAAATGCAAAAAGTGCAGTATTGTTACACTTGGTGAACAATCCCTGTCCCTCAGTGTAGAACTTAGGTAATACCCTGTTTCTCTATTGAAATCTCAAGACCCCATTGCCAAGTCCAAAGAGAAGTAAAAAAAAAAATAGATTGCACATACAGAAATAAAAATATCACATATCAGTCTTCTCTGTTAAACATTTTTTCAAGGAAGCTTCTACCACCCCCTAAACTTATTTATATGATCTCCAAGAGTGTCATACCTTGTTGAGAAGGGAATATTTTTAGTAATGGATATCTCAATTTCACAATATGTAAGTCCAGATTTCCAGCCAATCACTCATTATAAGATTTTAAATAGTTACTCAATAACCCACCTCAAAATGAAAATGTTTTTAGGGACTTTGAAACACGAGTAGATAATTCCCTCTCATTTGGTCACCATATGATAATAGTAGTTAGAATATAGCATATCAGAGATGGACTTCATATAGTTGGCCAGATGTCTTGGTTTTTGGTCTGGAGATCGGAAATGCAAATATGAAAAAGGTGTGTTCACAACATTGAGCCCTGGGGGATACAGTGGTCTATTTAGCATAAACAATTACCAAAAGAATATCATCCAGATTTAAAGAGGCCATTGCTCCCTTATATTTGGCATTGACTGGTCCTGTTATTGCATACAAGTCACTCTTTGGGATGTACTTCACTAGACTTCTCAGACAAATAAAAATACCCAGAGTTATCAAACTGAAAAGATCACAGGCTTAAAAACCCTGAACTACCAAGAGACAAAAAGTGAAAGAGTGGCAGAGACTCAATGCACTATTCCTTTATTCAGTGTTTTACAGACTCTTGAGGGGAGAAATATGCCTTGCAATGCCTTCCATGTCATTAGACACCCATTTCCCAGACACCTGATTTCCACAAATTTAATAATTCCACAAATACCAGAAAGACTGACCAAAATCTTCATCAGAAGAAATGTAAAATCCACTGAAGATAAGAATTCATCGTATTGTGCCGTTCCGACCTTAGAAACTTTTGAAACAGGCTGATTTTGCAGATTAAGCAGGATGATACACCTTCATTCTTCAACTAGGACTTAGGTGATTTGATAGTATCTACAAATTCACCCTAAGCTTGACAGGCCTAGCCCTCCATGATAAAGGGGGCATGGCCTAAGGGGTACTGGCATGGCATAACTAGTTTCAAGATTCAACTGCCTTGAAATTCCTGTGACTCTTATGAATCTTATTTGTTAATTGGTTAAGTGAACTTGAGCTCATCATTATGGACATGGGCTAGGGCAAATGCAATCAATCAACATGCATTTAGGAGGTGGGACGAAACTGTAGTACCCAGAGAAAACCCACACATACATGAGTAAAACATATAGAATCCACACAGATAGCAAAAACAAATAAGAATTTACCTCTGGACACTGGATCTTTGAGGCAAAGATCTTAGAACATGGCTGGTATTTATCACCACGGGTGACTATGTTTGCTATAACTGAATGTCATAACTTTTTCATAACAAATGTAACCTTTAGAAGAAACTGGATAACAATTCTCACTTATTTCTACTCACTAGGTCCACTGTAAATACTGTATTTATAAATCATGGACTTGTAGCCATTGACTAGTTGTGTCCAGTCACCAAGCTTATGGTTGGAAAGAGTCACTACACTAGCCCACCTACAAATTAAGACATAAGTAACAAATCAAATAAATGAGCATCTCATTTATGCTGAATGGTCTGGCTTATATCCATACATGTTCCAGTGAATTGACATATTTAATTACTTTAAATACTTATATCATATTTAATACTTGTGTCTGGAGGTGGAGCTAGCAAGAATGGCTTGAGGATCATCTGCATACACACACTCTGATTATTTATGTATATTATCCCTAAAATATAAAATCCTTTTCTAGTTAACCCTACATTAATGTGTTTTATTTATGTTATTAAGGGCAGTTTATTACTAGTATGAAACAACATATTACTTCTGCAATTAGAAATCAGCAAAAGCGTGAGGGATCATATGACACAGGAGAGCAATTTGAGGGACTTGTCAAGCCATCAACATGTACAGGGCCTGCAAAATAGATATTTTAACATGTTTGTGGCTCAAGTTTTAGAAGATACGTGTTTCTATAAAGGCTGAAAACTAGCAGCACTAACATAAAGTCAATAATTCTCGGTATGTGCTGCAACACTTTACTCTCAAAGACATGAATGTGCTGACAACATGTGAAAATATGACAGAGAAATTACTTGGATGAATGAGAAGTTTGGGTATATGTCAAACATGATGCATCATGTAAACCTGGACTGAAGCACTAAAGGTGGTGGTGTCTCCATATTCATAAAGGATATGCACACCTCCAGACTAGTAGCCCAACATAACATATCAGAGCTACTTCAGGTGCAACTAACACCGGGTAAAACTGCAATCCAGGTTGTAGCCTTCTATAGATCCCCCACCAAGTCCCAAGACTCCCACTCCACATTCCTAAAGACACTGGAAAATATTAGTGTACAACCCAATATCCTTATGCTGGGAGACTTTAACTACCCCTCCATTAACTGGGAAAATTACTCATGTACCAACACACTTGCTCAACATTTTCTGAAATTCATTAATTCTAACACCCTGGACCAACTCATTTTTACCCCCACCAGGGGTAGAAACATCCTTGACCTGGTCATTACTAACATGGGCGACCGTTGCTCTACACCAGTAATCAACTCCTCCCTGGTCAGATCTCACCACTAGGGTTACCACCTGTCCCACTTTGTGAGGGACAATCCCTCTTTGGGCAGTTGTGTCCTGCAAAAAAATTGTAAAAATGGCAAATGTCCTGAGATTTTAGGACAAAATGATTTCCTATGTTATATGTAACAGTTGCATAAAACAGTTATTCTGTATCTGAAACATCTAAATTTTATAAGAAACAGAATAAGCAACTAAAATGCTACAGGAGTAAGCTTTTATTTAGGCAAAAAATGAACCTCTGTCATTTGTACTGGCCATGGGTATGTTTCAGCCTGCAAAATGTGACATGTGTACCAAAAATGTCCCACTTTGGGCATTTGAAAAGGTGGTAACCCTACTCACCACAAGCTAATCACCATGGATATCCACATCCCACCCTCTCCCCTCCTAAAGGAAACCACTGTAAAAAAACTTCTCTAAAGCTAATTTTGGGCTTATAAAAACAGAGGTGGCTACCTTCACGACACCCATGCAAATGGAAAATAGGTGCATGGCTGAATCATACACCAATGCACTGTATGAGCACATACACAAGTACATGGAACTGGCCATACCAAACAGAACCAAGATGCTCTCCTCCAAAAAAAGGAAGCCAATCTAGTGGTCCCCCACCATAAACAAACTCTACAACAGAAGGAAAAAACTGTTGCAGAAAAGGGTGAAGTCCCAAGACTGGAAAAACTCCCTTGTCAACCTTACCAAAAAACTGAGATCCATCATCAAATCCTCTAAAGCTAGCAACGAAAACAAAATTGCTGCAGATTCTAAAGACAACCACAAGGCATTCTATAGCTATGTCAAGAATGTACATGGCAATACTCAGATCTGCTCTGAGTTTCAGCACAATGGCAATGCGTATACAGAACCAACTGATATTGCCAACATATTGGACGACAGGTTCAGTGCGAACTTTATCCTCCTTTCACCCTCTAAAGGGCCTATCACAATACCTGAGGAATGCCAAGTCCCTATTATCATGGACACACAGGTAAAAAAACTCACTGTCCAAAGCCAAGAATACAGCTTCTGTGGGACCTGATAATATCTCTGGCTATGTTCTACATGAATTACAAAATAAACTAACACCACACCTGAGTACCCTGTTCAGTCATAGCCTCATTTTAGGCTTTGTTCCTACTGAATGGTGCACAAAGGGGGAGTGACTACAGACCCTGGGAACTACCGCCCCATTATCCTGATGAGTCTGATATGTAAGGCTATGCAGCACATCATCATTGATCTTAAAAATAAGAACATACAGAATCTCCAAACTCTGGACCCCACACAGTTTGGGTTTGTGAAAAGTAGATCATGCCTGCTCAACCTGATAGACTTCTTCTAGTATGTCACCAGAGCTGTAGATGAGAGTAAGGTAGTTTACACAGTCTACCTAGATCTTGCCAAGGCCTTCGACACCATCCCTCACTCAGGAATTATAGATAGACTCACTAAACTAGGCATAAACCCTTATGTCATAAGATGGTTTGCCAACTGTCTCACTGATAGAACCCACACTGTGAAAGTAGCATACTCCAAATCTGACTACTGACCAGTTACAAGTGGCATCCCACAGGGATCGGTCCTAGGTCCTCCCCTGTTTGACATCTACTTCTATGAAGTTCAAGACAACACAAAGGGACTCTGGCTGACTAAGTTCACAGATGATTGCAAACTGGGAGCCATTATTGATTCTCCAACTGATGTAGACATTCTACAAAAAGGCCTCACTGACACCAATGACTGGTACTAGAACCAGTGCCTTATGCTAAATGCCAAAAAGTGCATTGTCATTCCCTTTGGGAAAAATTCGGTGCCCATGAACTACCACATAGGCGGTAGTCCACACTGAAGGTGTGATAATAGACCTGGGGACACAGGTTGACAGCAACCTCTTCTTTGATAACCACATTGCCACTGTACTCAGAAAGTCCTTCTATGTGGCACATCTCATTACTAAAAGTTTCTCATCCAGGAAGAAAGAGGTCATAATCCCTCTCTACTCATCCATCATTAGAGCTATTATAGAATACAACTCCCCATTTGGTATGTACCTCATTAGACACCTACAACAACTGGAAAGGCCACAAAAATACCTCACTAAGAGGATCTTAGGCCTTAGATACATGCCCTATATGGACAGACTAAAACAAAATCCAGCTATGCTCTGTCTCTTATTGCCTACTTAGAGGTGATCTCTGCTTGACTAGAGCTGCAAGATATGCTACACCTAACGAAATCCCAATCCCTCCGTGCCACATGCTCCAGGGACCTAAACCTCATTACCACAATAAACAGAACATGCTGGAGGGACAGGTTCCTAACCCAGAGATTTCCCATACTCTGGAACAAACTTCCCATTCATGTCAAGCAGAGCACTTCACTGGCCCTCTTTAAGAGAAATATTGACGAGTGGATGGGCAATAGGAAGTTCACCCTGGTGATGACTTCAGTGGCCTTGCTTGACAGGGGCACTGGGAACTAACTTTGGGTGGCATGATGTCAGAGAATCTTCTTGGGCTAGGCTTATATAGGCTCCAGGACCATTAGCCTAGTACACACCTATGAACGTGTGACAATTTGAAGCCTTTTGTGACACTCTGAACAGAGTGAGAAAGATAACTTAATATGTCTTTCTGGAACATTACTAAACAAGAGTTCTTAATCTGAACACTATACATCCAAGAACTACTAAAAGAGTTCACAGATCCACCTCACCACCAAATCTTCAAGGATTCTCTCCTACACCAGTTATCATCTGGATGCCTAACTTTGCAGACAGAGAGGGGATTCTGCTTGCAACCAAAGAAAGTTATCCCTTTAATCTCTGTGAGTCTGAGGTGCAGCTATACTAAGATATGTCCCTTATATCTCTGGTCTGTCCCTCACAAGGTTTGTGCTTCTCTGGTGTAAATCATGGAAGACTGAAGCCACCAATAACAGACATTTGGGCTTTAAACTCCATTTCCTTCAGAAAATATGTTAATGTAAAACCTGTTAGTCTATTAACTTTATAGTAATTGGGTTAGGCATTATGGTTAATGTCTTTACCTTATAAACACAAAGTACAGGGTTTAATTCTGATCTTGGGTTATTAGCTAACAGTAAAATTGCCCTTCAGGGCAATCAGCCTAGTGTTCACCTATGAATAAGAGCAACATTTAAAATATGTCCCTATTTTTGAGCCTTTATTTCCCCTTTATTTTTAACTTTGTCCAGATTTCTTGAGCTAAAAGGTGGAGAGGTATATCCTGAAGGCAGTCAAGAAATGCAGATTGTGTTGCAATATCAGCATAGTGTTTCAGGAATAATCTGCCAGAAATCTTCGAATACAGGCAGGGTTTATTCCTGATAACTTCAATGTTTATATAAGCAAGGGCTGAAAAGGTGTCTCTGAAGCAGTCACAGTGCTGTTAATACACTTCAAAAAAGCCTTCAGTTTTATTTGTTCACATTACTTCTGGCAAGTAATAGGGCTTATTTAGCTTCTCAATCTCTTAGGTGGGAGTGGATCAGGCTTTGTATGCTTTCCCTATGGCAAGAGTGCTTACAGACTGAATAGTGTCACAGAACTTCAGACTGCACAAAAAAAAACAAGGCAGAGAGGCCTTTATCCCTAGCTTTGTTCCTGTTTGCTGCCGAGTCCCTAAACAGACTTCTCATCCAAAGCAATTTATTACAGAGGTGGGACCATGTTCAGTATTCAAACAATAACCTCCATTTTTGTAATGACTGCTTAGAATCTTACTTAGAATCAAGGGCACGGTATAACAGTTACTCCCACCCTGCAGGAATTTTTTAATTTTCAGGGCTGAAAGTTAATATGTACAAAACACAAGTAATGGCAATAATCCCAGCAGCATAATCATTGTGGAACATTAGACCTTCACTGCCCTTTGAATGGAAAACAAAAGTGGCAAAATTTCTGGATATGCTTTTGCATTTCAGCCCGGCTCAGAGACGGGAACTGACGTAAACCTGAAGAAGATACTCCCCTGGATTTACTAAACTTCCGTGCAGGACTAATCTAGTCCTGCACGGAAGCGGCAGTTAAAGAAAAGGATGGCGGTGCGCCATGCATATTAATGAAGGTGCGCTGCCTGAACTCCTAATGCTACACGGAGCGTGGACAAGTGCAGGGGGTGTGTCTGACAGCAGAGCTCTTAGAATAAACATGCCCCTGCAAAGTAGAACAGAAGAATGTGTAAATAAATGAGCGAGACCACTTATAAATGTCCACATATCCCCACCAACAGTCCCCATGTGTTCAACAGCAACAGTACATTCAAATAAAATGAAGAAACCAAATTCCAAGAAGTAACTGAGGGTACAACAAATAACTTGTGACAAAACGCAAAATGTCCCACAGAAAATACCACGATCCACGCTGTGTTGAAATATCAAAAACCAGTTGTTCTTTATTAACAATAAACGACCGAACAATCTAATAGTTGAGTGCTTTCATGTATAACGATACACTTCATCAGAACAAAGTACAAACACTGAAAAACCAGTTTAAATAGTTGAAAAAACTGCCAAAATAAATTGATTAATGCAACTCCCTTTCCTTTTAAAGCAACAGCATATAAATTAAAAAAAGCTCAAAGTGCTGTATAACCTTAAATTAATCAACAGTTCCTATAGATCCTATATTAAAAATAACAAAAATTAAAAACAATATTTAAAATTGTAATGTGACAAGGTAAAATAGTAATATGCCACATCAGTATTGATCAAAAATGATAAACAATTGTGCAAATGTATAAAATTCCATGTAGAATAAAACCTAAATGGAATAAATACTATATGATACTAAACCAGGGATATTGTTAATATAAGGCACATCTAAAAAAATGTAATAAAGTTGGTGTATACTCCAAAATTACAAAACAAACAGTACTTTATTACACCAACACCAAAACTAATTAATTATAATTAGTTGTAGATGAACCTAACAGTAAAATATAATGCAGTGTAGGGGTATGATTTTTTTGAAAGACCTGTGAAACTGTAGTTGTTAAACATTCCTAATCAGTGGCTTAGTGGGAATCATCTCGTTGAGACCTGGAAAACTGGCTGCATTCAACTTTAGTTGCCATTTAATTTCCTTCTCACCCACAGTACCCTTAATATCACCACCTCTGGGATTAACCTTCACGGTTTCCAAAATGGCAAACTTAAACTTGTCACAAGTGTTGCTGTTAGTAATATGCTGAAATAAAGCATTGTTGTCATCTTTTTTCCTCATACAATATGTATGATCATAAATCCTGTTTTTTAGTTGTCTGTCGGTTTTCCCGACATAAAAACAGGGACATGAGCAACACATTGCTAAATATACCAAATGGCTGGACTGACAGTTCCCCTTTGCAAACCAAATTTTATTTCTGTTGACATTTTTGAGAGTACAACAGTCTTCCTCAAAAATAAAGGCACATTGGGAACAACGACCACATTTCTTGGTCCCACTACCCTTGTTGTTAATATTCAAAACTTGCCTGTTGGCCTTCAGTTCAATAAGACTTTTGATATTAAGCCCCGTTTTGTACACAAATGAAGGCTTATCACAAACATATTCTTTAATAGACTCATCACTGGTAATTATGTTCCAGTTGGTAGTGACAATGTCTTTAATATTGCCAACGTATTTGCCATATTTAAGAATGAAGGACTTGGAAAACTGCCCTTCCCTTTTGGTTGTAGCTAATGGGTCCTTAATGTTGTTGTTAACTTTGGACTTAGTACTCATACCAAGTGAGATTGACCCCTTCCCCAGTAAAGGTAAATACTTCTTCCCCCACTCTTGTACCACGTATTGTGTCACATCCTTAATCAAATGGGTTGGATACCCTTTGTCCTTGAACATTTTCCCAATAAAATCAATTTCCAACTCCATTTCCTTTTTGCCTGATGTCATCCTGGCAGCACGAATACACTGCCCCTTTATTATACTGCGTTTCTGAGAATAAGGATGACTACTACTGAAATCAAGATAACCATTACTAAATGTGTCTTTTCTGTAAATCTTAGATTGAAAGGATGTGCCATCACTGTATAAAAATACATCCAAATAATTGATACCAACCCTGTTGTATTGGTGTACAAACTCTAAATAAGTAGTTGTCTGGTTAATGTAATCAATAAGTTTGGATAATTGTGTGGTGTCACCCTTCCACAGTATAAATAGGTCATCCAGATAACGAACGTAACAGGAAATGTGTTCCATCCATTCAGTGTTTAAAACAAACTCTTCTTCCCAATCCAAGAGTACAAGGTTGGCGTAAATGGGGGCACATGCTGCCCCCATAGCCACACCCGAAATTTGTCGATAATGCTCGCCTTCGTAGTAGATGTAATTGTTCTCAAGAACAATTTCAGTGAATTCAACTGTGAGCTGGATCTTGTCCCAGCTGAATCCACTGTATTTTCTCAAACAAGCTGTAAATCTACGTAACCCTTCGTCCTTAGGAATGCAGGAAAAAAGGTCTTTGATGTCAACCGTAACAAAGATCATATCAGAACTCCACAAGTCATTGGAAAAAATACCCAGGAATTCCCATGAGTCTCTAATGATGTGTTTTGTCCCTTCCATAATATGCTTGAGCCAACAATCAACAACTCTACCAAAGTGGAATGTTTTACTGTGGCTACCTGCAATTATAGGTCTAAAAGGGGGTTTTTCACATCCTTGTGGACTTTGGGAATTCCGCAAATAGTGGCTAGTTGGGGAAAATCTACCTTCAAGAACTTGTAAAGGTCCTCATCAATTCTGTCAT
Organism: Protopterus annectens; assembly: GCF_019279795.1. Taxonomy (NCBI): domain Eukaryota; kingdom Metazoa; phylum Chordata; order Ceratodontiformes; family Protopteridae; genus Protopterus; species Protopterus annectens. Next base: position 1,187,120,513 of record NC_056725.1, on the reverse strand, counting down.
CCAACAGAAATTCTTCCAAAAACAGATCAATTCTGTGATGGGCAATATTGATCTGATTGAGGCTGGAAACCTCATATTGGGTGGAATTGTTTAAAATATCAAATATCTTCGCTGTATAAGCATTTTGGTCATACAACACAATGCCACCCCCCCTTGTCGGCTGACATGATCCTAATGTTATTTTCACTTAGGGTGCCCAAGATGTTCTCCAATACTCTATCGTCATTGGCATCTGATGGACAGTTTCTCTTTTGATTAACCAGGGCATAAAATTCCTTAGTAACCACATTCTCAAAGGACAATAACGTTTTATGTATAGGTGGTGTGAATGAACTTCTTTTTTTAAGTCTATTACTCGTCAAACTGTTGCCCGAATGATCACGAAAAAATATTCCCAAATTTAACTTCCTAAGGAATAATTTAAATTCAACTAAAGTGTCAACTAAATCAAAAGATTTATTAGGTATATATTTCATCCCTTTAGTGAATATTGAAAAATGTTCTTTCGTAACCGGGAATGAGGTGTAGTTATACACTTTAATATCCCCTTGAATATTCACAACATTGTTAGTAGTTTCTAACATTGGTTGATTGGTTTTATCATGACTTAAATCTCCACCAACTATTCCCTGTGATGATACCAACGTTTGTTTGTCCCCTGTTTCGTTCCATACTCTTGCCTCCTGTATCCCCTCCCAGCCTCTTGGAATAAAAAATCATTCTCACCCACACCAGTGGTAAAATCTGCACAGTAGGTGCCATTATTAATACCATTGTGAAAAACACCATTTGGTCCTACATTGTTCCTATTCCATTTGTACACGGTCCCATTCTCATATTGTTTTAAGTCCCTGGAAAATTTTTTGCATTTCCTATCAAAACTTTTTCTACCAATACTCTCAGCATATGAAAACTGTTTTTCATATAACTTCTCCCATTGGGGAAAAATCAAATCATGAGTAATTGCCTGACTGGCCTTGTCAGCCTCATCCATTAAAACACTTAATTTACAATCATTACATGATAAAATAAATTCAATAAATTGTTTACCAAAATTATTAAACATTTCTTCACATTTTTTAAAATTTAAACATTCATGTCAATCCCAATGGGTTGTTTGAAAAAACGGAGACCCATGGGAATGATGTTGCAATCTAAACATTTACGAAGATACATGTTGTCAACTTGTAGATTCTTAATTTTGTTGAGTTTGTTACCAAATTCAAAAATCAAGTTTTTCAAGGTATGGTTAACCTTGTCGTTTTTGTTATAATGATTATCAGCTTTAGATCCACAACAAAATTCAAATGGCATGTTCAGGAATTTGTCCAGATTAACTTTATGGTTAACACTACTTGGCTCGCTAGAGTTGAGCACAGCTGGTTTCACTATACCTTGCGTGGCTTCAGTTCCAATGTGGAGCCCGTCTCTGACAGAGTATGTCCTTTTTGGTGGTGCACGTTTCGGTTTAGCACCCGAAATGAGATATAGGTCGTCCAAACGGTTAAGCGACCCACCAGTGAGGTTAAAAAATCCCCCATTACTGCCAGTTCCTGCCACAACAGAATTGGAAGGCATAACAGGCTTCTGCCCGTTCGGAATCTCGTCCATACTATCATTGTCAGAATGTAAACGTGTTGAATTGGAGCGTACTGGAGAAGTCACTTTCTGTTCGACCCGATTGGCCGCTACAGCAGTCCGTTGAGTAGGCGGTGTCATCAACTCGATCAACCGGGTAATCTCTCCCTTAAGTATGGCCAGTTCAGAATGAACCTTGTCCATTTCGTCCCTCCGGACAGGAGAGAAGTTAATGAACCCGTCATTGGTGGAATCCATGGCAAATCCTGACAACAAATTCCAAGAAGTAACTGAGGGTACAACAAATAACTTGTGACAAAACGCAAAATGTCCCACAGAAAATACCACGATCCACGCTGTGTTGAAATATCAAAAAACAGTTGTTCTTTATTAACAATAAACCACCGAACAATCTAATAGTTGAGCGCTTTCATGTATAACGATACACTTCATCAGAACAAAGTACAAACACTGAAAAACCAGTTTAAATAGTTAAAAAAACGCCAAAATAAATTGATTAATGCAACTCCCTTTCCTTTTAAAGCAACAGCATATAAATTAAAAAAAGCTCAAAGTGCTGTATAACCCTAAATTAATCAACAGTTCCTATAGATCCTATATTAAAAATAACAAAAATTAAAAACAATATTTAAAATTGTAATGTGACAAGGTAAAATAGTAATATGCCACATCAGTATTGATCAAAAATGATAAACAATTGTGCAAATGTATAAAATTCCATGTAGAATAAAACCTAAATGGAATAAATACTATATGATACTAAACCAGGGATATTGTTAATATAAGGCACATCTAAAAATGTAATAAAGTTGGTGTATACTCCAAAATTACAAAACAAACAGTACTTTATTACACCAACACCAAAACTAATTAATTATAATTAGTTGTAGATGAACCTAACAGTAAAATATAATGCAGTGTAGGGGTATGATTTTTTTGAAAGACCTGTGAAACTGTAGTTGTTAAACATTCCTAATCAGTGGCTTAGTGGGAATCATCTCGTTGAGACCTGGAAAACTGGCTGCATTCAACTTTAGTTGCCATTTAATTTCCTTCTCACCCACAGTACCCTTAATATCACCACCTCTGGGATTAACCTTCACGGTTTCCAAAATGGCAAACTTAAACTTGTCACAAGTGTTGCTGTTAGTAATATGCCGAAATAAAGCATTGTTGTCATCTTTTTTCCTCATACAATATGTATGATCATAAATCCTGTTTTTTAGTTGTCTGTCGGTTTTCCCGACATAAAAACAGGGACATGAGCAACACATTGCTAAATATACCAAATGGCTGGACTGACAGTTCCCCTTTGCAAACCGAATTTTATTTCTGTTGACATTTTTGAGAGTACAACAGTCTTCCTCAAAAATAAAGGCACATTGGGAACAACGACCACATTTCTTGGTCCCACTACCCTTGTTGTTAATATTCAAAACTTGCCTGTTGGCCTTCAGTTCAATAAGACTTTTGATATTAAGCCCCGTTTTGTACACAAATGAAGGCTTATCACAAACATATTCTTTAATAGACTCATCACTGGTAATTATGTTCCAGTTGGTAGTGACAATGTCTTTAATATTGCCAACGTATTTGCCATATTTAAGAATGAAGGACTTGGAAAACTGCCCTTCCCTTTTGGTTGTAGCTAATGGGTCCTTAATGTTGTTGTTAACTTTGGACTTAGTACTCATACCAAGTGAGATTGACCCTTCCCAGTAAAGGTAAATACTTCTTCCCCACTCTTGTACCACGTATTGTGTCACATCCTTAATCAAATGGGTTGGATACCCTTTGTCCTTGAACATTTTCCCAATAAAATCAATTTCCAACTCCATTTCCTTTTTGCCTGATGTCATCCTGGCAGCACGAATACACTGCCCCTTTATTATACTGCGTTTCTGAGAATAAGGATGACTACTACTGAAATCAAGATAACCATTACTAAATGTGTCTTTTCTGTAAATCTTAGATTGAAAGGATGTGCCATCACTGTATAAAAATACATCCAAATAATTGATACCAACCCTGTTGTATTGGTGTACAAACTCTAAATAAGTAGTTGTCTGGTTAATGTAATCAATAAGTTTGGATAATTGTGTGGTGTCACCCTTCCACAGTATAAATAGGTCATCCAGATATGAGCGTAACAGGAAATGTGTTCCATCCATTCAGTGTTTAAAACAAACTCTTCTTCCCAATCCAAGAGTACAAGGTTGGCGTAAATGGGGGCACATGCTGCCCCCATAGCCACACCCGAAATTTGTCGATAATGCTCGCCGTAGTAGATGTAATTGTTCTCAAGAACAATTTCAGTGAATTCAACTGTGAGCTGGATCTTGTCCCAGCTGAATCCACTGTATTTTCTCAAACAAGCTGTAAATCTACGTAACCCTTCGTCCTTAGGAATGCAGGAAAAAAGGTCTTTGATGTCAACCGTAACAAAGATCATATCAGAACTCCACAAGTCATTGGAAAAATACCCAGGAATTCCCATGAGTCTCTAATGATGTGTTTTGTCCCTTCCATAATATGCTTGAGCCAACAATCAACAACTCTACCAAAGTGGAATGTTTTACTGTGGCTACCTGCAATTATAGGTCTAAAGGGGTTTTTCACATCCTTGTGGACTTTGGGAATTCCATAAATAGTGGCTAGTTGGGGAAAATCTACCTTCAAGAACTTGTAAAGGTCCTCATCAATTCTGTCATCCAACAGAAATTCTTCCAAAAACAGATCAATTCTGTGATGGGCAATATTGATCTGATTGAGGCTGGAAACCTCATATTTGGTGGAATTGTTTAAAATATCAAATATCTTCGCTGTATAAGCATTTTGGTCATACAACACAATGCCACCCCCCCTTGTCGGCTGACATGATCCTAATGTTATTTTCACTTAGGGTGCCCAAGATGTTCTCCAATACTCTATCGTCATTGGCATCTGATGGACAGTTTCTCTTTTGATTAACCAGGGCATAAAATTCCTTAGTAACCACATTCTCAAAGGACAATAACGTTTTATGTATAGGTGGTGTGAATGAACTTCTTTTTTTAAGTCTATTACTCGTCAAACTGTTGCCCGAATGATCACGAAAAAATATTCCCAAATTTAACTTCCTAAGGAATAATTTAAATTCAACTAAAGTGTCAACTAAATCAAAAGATTTATTAGGTATATATTTCATCCCTTTAGTGAATATTGAAAAATGTTCTTTCGTAACCGGGAATGAGGTGTAGTTATACACTTTAATATCCCCTTGAATATTCACAACATTGTTAGTAGTTTCTAACATTGGTTGATTGGTTTTATCATGACTTAAATCTCCACCAACTATTCCCTGTGATGATACCAACGTTTGTTTGTCCCGTTTCGTTCCATACTCTTGCCTCCTGTATCCCCTCCCAGCCTCTTGGAATAAAAAATCATTCTCACCCACACCAGTGGTAAAATCTGCACAGTAGGTGCCATTATTAATACCATTGTGAAAAACACCATTTGGTCCTACATTGTTCCTATTCCATTTGTACACGGTCCCATTCTCATATTGTTTTAAGTCCCTGGAAAATTTTTTGCATTTCCTATCAAAACTTTTTCTACCAATACTCTCAGCATATGAAAACTGTTTTCATATAACTTCTCCCATTGGGGAAAAATCAAATCATGAGTAATTGCCTGACTGGCCTTGTCAGCCTCATCCATTAAAACACTTAATTTACAATCATTACATGATAAAATAAATTCAATAAATTGTTTACCAAAATTATTAAACATTTCTTCACATTTTTTAAAATTTAAACATTCATGTCAATCCCAATGGGTTGTTTGAAAAAACGGAGACCCATGGGAATGATGTTGCAATCTAAACATTTACGAAGATACATGTTGTCAACTTGTAGATTCTTAATTTTGTTGAGTTTGTTACCAAATTCAAAAATCAAGTTTTTCAAGGTATGGTTAACCTTGTCGTTTTTGTTATAATGATTATCAGCTTTAGATCCACAACAAAATTCAAATGGCATGTTCAGGAATTTGTCCAGATTAACTTTATGGTTAACACTACTTGGCTCGCTAGAGTTGAGCACAGCTGGTTTCACTATACCTTGCGTGGCTTCAGTTCCAATGTGGAGCCCGTCTCTGACAGAGTATGTCCTTTTTGGTGGTGCACGTTTCGGTTTAGCACCCGAAATGAGATATAGGTCGTCCAAACGGTTAAGCGACCCACCAGTGAGGTTAAAAAATCCCCCATTACTGCCAGTTCCTGCCACAACAGAATTGGAAGGCATAACAGGCTTCTGCCCGTTCGGAATCTCGTCCATACTATCATTGTCAGAATGTAAACGTGTTGAATTGGAGCGTACTGGAGAAGTCACTTTCTGTTCGACCCGATTGGCCGCTACAGCAGTCCGTTGAGTAGGCGGTGTCATCAGCTCGATCAACCGGGTAATCTCTCCCTTAAGTATGGCCAGTTCAGAATGAACCTTGTCCATTTCGTCCCTCCGGACAGGAGAGAAGTTAATGAACCCTTCATTGGTGGAATCCATGGCTAATCCTGACAACAAATTCCAAGAAGTAACTGAGGGTACAACAAATAACTTGTGACAAAACGCAAAATGTCCCACAGAAAATACCACGATCCACGCTGTGTTGAAATATCAAAAAACAGTTGTTCTTTATTAACAATAAACCACCGAACAATCTAATAGTTGAGCGCTTTCATGTATAACGATACACTTCATCAGAACAAAGTACAAACACTGAAAAACCAGTTTAAATAGTTGAAAAAACGCCAAAATAAATTGATTAATGCAACTCCCTTTCCTTTTCAAGCAACAGCATATAAATTAAAAAAAGCTCAAAGTGCTGTATAACCCTAAATTAATCAACAGTTCCTATAGATCCTATATTAAAAATAACAAAAATTAAAAACAATATTTAAAATTGTAATGTGACAAGGTAAAATAGTAATATGCCACATCAGTATTGATCAAAAATGATAAACAATTGTGCAAATGTATAAAATTCCATGTAGAATAAAACCTAAATGGAATAAATACTATATGATACTAAACCAGGGATATTGTTAATATAAGGCACATCTAAAAAAATGTAATAAAGTTGGTGTATACTCCAAAATTACAAAACAAACAGTACTTTATTACACCAACACCAAAACTAATTAATTATAATTAGTTGTAGATGAACCTAACAGTAAAATATAATGCAGTGTAGGGGTATGATTTTTTTGAAAGACCTGTGAAACTGTAGTTGTTAAACATTCCTAATCAGTGGCTTAGTGGGAATCATCTCGTTGAGACCTGGAAAACTGGCTGCATTCAACTTTAGTTGCCATTTAATTTCCTTCTCACCCACAGTACCCTTAATATCACCACCTCTGGGATTAACCTTCACGGTTTCCAAAATGGCAAACTTAAACTTGTCACAAGTGTTGCTGTTAGTAATATGCCGAAATAAAGCATTGTTGTCATCTTTTTTCCTCATACAATATGTATGATCATAAATCCTGTTTTCTAGTTGTCTGTCGGTTTTCCCAACATAAAAACAGGGACATGAGCAACACATTGTTAAATATACCAAATGGCTGGACTGACAGTTCCCCTTTGCAAACCGAATTTTATTTCTGTTGACATTTTTGAGAGTACAACAGTCTTCCTCAAAAATAAAGGCACATTGGGAACAACGACCACATTTCTTGGTCCCACTACCCTTGTTGTTAATATTCAAAACTTGCCTGTTGGCCTTCAGTTCAATAAGACTTTTGATATTAAGCCCCGTTTTGTACACAAATGAAGGCTTATCACAAACATATTCTTTAATAGACTCATCACTGGTAATTATGTTCCAGTTGGTAGTGACAATGTCTTTAATATTGCCAACGTATTTGCCATATTTAAGAATGAAGGACTTGGAAAACTGCCCTTCCCTTTTGGTTGTAGCTAATGGGTCCTTAATGTTGTTGTTAACTTTGGACTTAGTACTCATACCAAGTGAGATTGACCCCTTCCCCAGTAAAGGTAAATACTTCTTCCCCACTCTTGTACCACGTATTGTGTCACATCCTTAATCAAATGGGTTGGATACCCTTTGTCCTTGAACATTTTCCCAATAAAATCAATTTCCAACTCCATTTCCTTTTTGCCTGATGTCATCCTGGCAGCACGAATACACTGCCCCTTTATTATACTGCGTTTCTGAGAATAAGGATGACTACTACTGAAATCAAGATAACCATTACTAAATGTGTCTTTTCTGTAAATCTTAGATTGAAAGGATGTGCCATCACTGTATAAAAATACATCCAAATAATTGATACCAACCCTGTTGTATTGGTGTACAAACTCTAAATAAGTAGTTGTCTGGTTAATGTAATCAATAAGTTTGGATAATTGTGTGGTGTCACCCTTCCACAGTATAAATAGGTCATCCAGATAACGAACGTAACAGGAAATGTGTTCCATCCATTCAGTGTTTAAAACAAACTCTTCTTCCCAATCCAAGAGTACAAGGTTGGCGTAAATGGGGGCACATGCTGCCCCCATAGCCACACCCGAAATTGTTCGATAATGCTCGCCTTCGTAGTAGATGTAATTGTTCTCAAGAACAATTTCAGTGAATTCAACTGTGAGCTGGATCTTGTCCCAGCTGAATCCACTGTATTTTCTCAAACAAGTTGTAAATCTACGTAACCCTTCGTCCTTAGGAATGCAGGAAAAAAGGTCTTTGATGTCAACTGTAACAAAGATCATATCAGAACTCCACAAGTCATTGGAAAAAATACCCAGGAATTCCCATGAGTCTCTAATGATGTGTTTCGTCCCTTCCATAATATGCTTGAGCCAACAATCAACAACTCTACCAAATTGGAATGTTTTACTGTGGCTACCTGCAATTATAGGTCTAAAAGGGTTTTTTTTCACATCCTTGTGGACTTTGGGAATTCCGAAAATAGTGGCTAGTTGGGGAAAATCTACCTTCAAGAACTTGTAAAGGTCCTCATCAATTCCGTCATCCAACAGAAATTCTTCCAAAAACAGATCAATTCTGTGATGGGCAATATTGATCTGATTGAGGCTGGAAACCTCATATTGGGTGGAATTGTTTAAAATATCAAATATCTTCGCTGTATAAGCATTTTGGTCATACAACACAATGCCACCCCCCTTGTCGGCTGACATGATCCTAATGTTATTTTCACTTAGGGTGTCCAAGATGTTCTCCAATACTCTATCGTCATTGGCATCGGATGGACAGTTTCTCTTTTGATTTATGAAGAAACCCTTTTATTTATTTTTTTTTTAAACCCTGAGTACAGCTAACCATAGGTGCGTGGGTTTGCCCATCGCTTAGCTATGGTTAAAGCAGCTGAAAAGTCTGAAGAGGATAACAAGGAATATATATGCAAATGAAGCAGCACAGCAATAATGTAGTGGTTAGAGCATCAGCCTAACAAGCAGGCATTCCCGGTTCACGTCCCACTGCAACACATATCATTTTCCATGTGAAATCTGTATATGAACATATTTTTACATCTTTTTGCCGTATAACGTACATAATAACATTTAAATGTGAACTGGAGTACTGCATTAAATGCACATGTGAAGTGTCAGTGTCATAATGAATAAGGCACTAGTAAGCATGCTTAAGCAAAAATAAGCAGTAGTAAGCATATATAAGCATTAGTAAGCATGTTTAAGTGCATTTACATGAGGGTAAGCATTGCCTACACAGATTAAGCAAAGTAGAAGCTAACTGAGTGTAAGAAACTGTAACCAGAGGTTAGCAGTGCTTAATGTCGCGCAAATCCATGTAAACCCACTCACAACTGCTTTAAAGTGCCTTAATCTCTCTGTATCCAATGGCCCATGTTCTGCCCAGCAACAAAATAAACTGCCTCTGCAAGGCTCAAACTCAGGAACCTGTACACTATAGTCACAGTAGTTAATCACTAAGCCATCATAGCAATAGATATGAATGAGATATCAGCAAACTAATCCTCACCACAGGAAAACCAAACCAAACGTGAACTGAATCTATGTACAGTGTGAAGTGGTATAACGTCTACATAACATAAATATGTGAACTGGAGTACTGCAGTAAGCATAGATCTGAGGAGTGATTGTAATAAAGTGTAGAAGTCCCCAGGTCCCCATACAGTGTATGTACACATGAATTATGGATACCAGACTCATACATAACATGTAATGAAGAATAAATCATTGCCAAATGGCAAATATAGTACTAATTAAAAATTAAGCAATGCTAACCGCAGCACAGCTCAAGTTAGTAAATGTAAGCAATGTGCAGTGGACCCAATTCAATCTGCCTAGTGGTATACCTCTTTAAGCAGTGCCAGCCTTATGTAAACATGTGTGCCCATAGCTTAGCCTTTTCAAAACCGGCCAGTCACGGGAAAGTGTGGGAAAATGGCCGTATTTAAACCCCACAGGCGGGAATACTTTTCATAATTGGTTGTAGCTTCCTACTGTAGGCAGAATGGTTGGTGTGGGTGAAGGCACTCGATTTACAGCACAATGCTGGGGCATCCAGGAGTCAAAAATCATGGTATGGCTCCTGGTAAAGCACCATGATCAGAGACTGCTGTAGAGCCAGTACCAGGGCTCACATTATAAAACAGAGGCCTGGGACAGTCTCGCCCGTGAACTCACCAGTGCCACAGGTATCCCCCGGACTGGTGAACAGGTCAGGCACCACCATGCTGACCTGAAGCAGCGGAGGGGGGATATCCTGGAACAGTGGATCCAGGAGTCTCAGCAATTGCCCAATGTCCCAGGACTAAGTACTCATTCTACCAAGTAGTAAATAATTGCCTAGCTTGTGTATACTATGGGAGGTATGGCTAAATATCACTGCATTTCTCTGACAGCTGCAGTTGAGCAGTCTGCAAACCAGCAAGCCCATCATGCTAGGCTACAAAGGCTATGTCGCGAGGCAGGTTAGTAATCAGTCTGCATGTACTGTCATAACAAATAAATATAAGAGCGTTAGAAAGTGCTGTACCAGTAGAAATAAATGTGCAATAGTCTGTGGATAAAGGTATAACCCCTGGAGTGCTTCTGTTTACTCGTGTCTCATATGTTGGCGATCTGTTACATACTATAAATAGTACTGTTGCATCTTAAGCAGTGTCACCCACACTGTGGTATGCAGATAAAATGAGCATGAAGTCCTGCATACCAATGTTGGGAGTGCCAAGAGGTCAGTTATATTGTACAAGTTAGGGAGACTTAGAAAACTTTACATCAGTTCCCTGACAGCACAGTGTACTGTGATGTTAGCAAAAATATTTTGTCACACACAGCAGGGGTTTGAATCCTGGGAGTGCTACTAAGTTGTATGCATAATCATACCCCACAACTGTACAGATTTTGATACAATGTTCAGATAGAAAGCTGTATGCATACTTACACCCAACAACAGTACAGAATTTGCTAGAATGTTCACATTTTAAGTTGTATGCATATTCATACCCTACAACTGTTCCAATCTGTCCAGCATGTCCAGATAAATGACCCTTATCACCAGCTTGGTACCTTGTTTCCCTGAAAATCCAGTGTGATGTTCCAAAAATTGTAGGCAGCTGTCAATCACATATAACTGATATTCAAACGTGTACATAGTCAGAGATTGTATATTGAAACAAACCTGTCATTCTAGCACCTCCCCCAAAGTGTATGACAGCAATTCTCAACATATGTTGCATTAACACCTGCAGCCTGTCACGCCTGTATGTAAGACACAGGTCACGTATATAATAATTTATAAACATACCAGTGTACAATATAAGACCATTGTGAAGTGTAATAATACATGTAAGGGAAAGACCACTGCAGTGACTAAGAATGTTGTGAAAACTACATGGATATATTAGTTGTTAATTGAACTCTCTCTCTCTCTCACCCCTACCATATGTGCATAATAACCCAATCACATTCCTCAACTGGTATGTGTGCACGCCAACCTTTTGTTGGGACATATGTCCTAATGGTTTATAAATATTCACATTTGTTTCTATGCATGTGCCATGTGAAAATACCCCATATTGGTGGCCTGTTGCCATCAATGAAACCTGCATGCTTCTGTAATGGCCACTGTTGTTCCATATATGCATGGGATCTGCTTGCCCTGGAACTGTGTTAATTCTGGTGTGTAGGGTTAATGGGAATACCTATGCATGCTGTTATAACTAATCCTGAATGTTGTTGACTGTTACTAATCCATATCTGTTATAAACCTGTGACAACACAGCTCGTATAGGAAGGACGGTCCCAATGGACCCACCTGTTCCACCTCAGCTGGTCATGGCACCGGGCACCAGCACATCTGGGGCCCAGCCTGGGACCTCCTCCTCCGTGGGCCCTGCATCACCTTTGGGTGGAACTGCTGCAGGGGATGGGGCTGACCCCCTCAGAGCGGGTGTGGAGAGGAACCTGTCACCCATAAACAGGTCTGGGCCGTGGTGCATGAGGAGCTCGATCTGGAGTTAGAGCGGCTACACCAGCTTGAGGGCCAAGTGGCGCTATTTGAGGGAGAGCCTGCCCCTCCTACACAGCCCCCAGCACAGCCACCTTTGGGGCCGTGAAGGTGCAGTGGTGACTGCCCATGGGTGGGGACCACAGTCCCACTGTTTACAGTTGGGGGTTCATGGGCCTGCAACTTCCAAACACCCTTCCCCGCCCAAGGTGTTTACCCCCCACATGTGTCATATACCGGCCCTGTATGCGTCTTGTGTGTCTTGTCTGTTAACCAACCCAACCTACCTCCCCAAATATACCTACTACCCCTCCCCAACAGCCCACTCTCACCTGAAAAAAAAAAGGGCAATCTGTTCCCACAAAAAATCTCGCCCCATACATAATTTTCCATTTCGCACACGTGTCCACTGGACACGTAATCTGGTATAATTGGCATCACAATGAATATATGTTGTCCTCACCCCTCTCCCAGGGGTTTGAGGGTCCAAATGTACCTGCAAATATATTGTATATGCACAGCTGTTGCGGTAGAAGAAATGTGCAGCTATGGTCCTTTCCTATACCCATCCTGCACATGCCTAGCTTTTTTCCCAACTCTCTTCCCCTCTTTGTGCCCCATTTTTCACCACTTTCCTATCAACCCCTTTTTCTTTTCTTTTAAAGGAATTAGAACAGGGGAAAGCAGCAGTAAACACTTGTAAGCAGCGGTAAGTGGGTTTGTGTGGGTTTGCACGGGGGTAAGCTATGCCTACACAGGTTGAGAAATTTGAAGCTAACTGACTGTAAGAAAACATTAGTGGAGGTCTGCAGTGCTTACTGGTGCACATACTCACGCAAACCCACTTACAACTGCTTTAATTTGCCTTAATCACACTGTATCCAACGGCCCATGTTCTGCCTATCAACAAAATAAGCAGCCTCTCCCAGCATCAAAACCAGGACCCTGCACACCATAGCCAAAGTGATTTACCACTAAGCCATCTCAGATATATATACCCTTGATATATTCACAAACATATCCAGCCCAGTCATTCAACAGTACAGAGAATGTATTCCAACATGTAGATGTATGTGTGTGAGTAAATATAGTAATGCCTAAACAGGTACAACATATCAATATATGTGTGTATATATATATATATATATATATATATATCTATATATATATATATACATATATATATATATATATATATATATATGTATATATATATATATATATATATATATATATATATATATATATATATATATATACATGTATATATATATATATATATATATATATATATATATATATATATATAGATATATATACATATATATATATAAATATTTATGAACATATAAACAAGCAAATGCCTACATCTATAGATATATATGTCCACATCTACATGTCTAAAACTACAAAACCACAAAACTATGGGCTAGGCTTGTAAATGCCCTCGGGCAGATAGCCTAGTATGAACCTATGAACCTATGAACCTATATGGCAGGTTTTTATATATATATATATATATATATATATATATATATATATATATATATATATATATATATATATATATATATATATATATATATATATATATATATATATATATGTGTGTGGGTGTCAGCAGATATATATATATATATATATATATATATATATATATATATATATATATATATATATATATATATATATATAAGTATATATAGACATACATCTGTAGATAATGGGGAAACAACAAAACATATATGTCCTCATGCAACGTTAATGGGGTTGAGAGGCCCCACACAATATACGTCTGGTACGAATAGGTATACCCCCAGCCAAGCATGACCCCCCCTGTAATACAGTACCAAGTGTTGCAGATCCCATAACCAGGACCAGACATGACATGACCATCCCTAGGATACATATACACTGACACATATATGCAGATATAGGTATATATATATATATATATATATATATATATATATATCCATCCAAAATGCCAAGTGCACAGAACATGTAGATGAGTGCACGGAATCAATACTGTTCCCCCAAAACTATCCAGCACTCCACTATGCAAAATAAATCCAAACAGCCATGGTGAAAAGATGTTTATTCAGGCGATGCCTGAATAAACTTCTTTTCACCATGGCTGTTTAATTTATTTTGAATATATATATATATATATATATATATATATATATATATATATATATATATATATACATATACATATATATGTAACTACACATACACACACAGAGATTTGTACAGTAACATACATATGTAGTATGTGCACATAATATGGAGCAGCCAGTATTCCTACAGTCACCACCTTACCAACTGGAAACTGTATGAGCCACCCATATGAATGACATTCATAGCCTACAACATTTACCCCCAGAGATACCAAAGGGTATAACACCACACACAGGTGTGCATAAATGAATGTGAAAGCTTTATTTGTGTACTATGACAGTTGTATATGCCATGTCATATAGCTGTTTAGACACTGACATCCATATGAACACTGTAATGCAACTGTGAAACAGATATACTAAGACAGCAGTCTGGAAAGGCTGACATATGTTGCTGTCCAGGCCTAGGCCTTCAAGTAGTACATCAGTAATAACAGACTGGGCCACAGCATACCACACAATCAACAGTATGTAATGCAGATGTATAGGTCAGCAGCCTCTATCTACACTCTGTACACAGTCCCTGGGGGGTACAGACCCCAGTTGACACAATGGGATGTATCTGTTACATAACAAGGCATATCTGACACCATCACAATCACACTGACAAACAGAACATACCGTATGGCAGGAGGCAGTAGACCTGCATTTACTCAAGCTGGATTGTATGGTAAAGTACATCCAGATAACTTAAGGCAGTTTATCCCAGATACCCACACATGTTGTAACAGCCTAGGTTAGTCATGGTGCACCCCCCCTACACTCACTAATACTGGGCCATATACCACTGTTACATACACTGGCCTCTCGAGTGCATTAGGGCACACATGTATTGTGTAGGTGAAACCCTCAGATATATGGTCCCAACCCCCTACTATGTGTGGGGGACACAACAGCAGTGGAGAGATGGCAGGAATGACAGCATGACATACACACAGCCCACTACATAACAACCCCTGACAGCATGTCATATGTGCAAAGCCTGGTATGTAGGTGGAGGACAGAGGCTGGAACACAGGCACATATGTGTAAAACTGTTGTCATACAGTAAGCAATATATGTATATCTGTACATATCTATATGGATATATGTATACTTATATATACATATATGTTCACCATATGTCCTGCACATGGAGTGGAGCCCTACCTCAGCCCCAATAGTCCTAACCTCTCAGTGTAAGGGGATGTCATGTATGTAGTGCAGGTATATTTGTAGACTATTGCTACTGTAATCGGGATTGTCTTCACAGAAATAGTGTGTATGGGAGGCCATATCTGCTGTTAACATGTGTGCCATTGGCTACTTACAGACATCCTAAGGTCATCATATTACAGTACCACTGCGATCACAGTAATGCCCCTCTGGACTACAGCTGGGATATGGCCAATATATGTGGACAGTCTGACATACTCAGGTCAGTCCAGGGGTATACACAGAACCCCTTCATGCAAGTCATGTGGATCAGACCTGTCAATGAGGATGTTAACAGCCATGCAGATGGGTATAACACGTACATACTGGTATACATTTGCCCCCATAGGTTATGCATTCATACACCGCTGTGTGTCCTGACACCTAATAACCGCTGGTACAGAGGTGCCATGGCCACATACTATCCTCTAGTTACTGACATACATCTGAACAGCATCCCACTGTGCTGTCTGATATACATGACTGTTATGGTGGCCAGGCAGCAGTACATCTGGCAAGTATCTGGACATGACATCTTACTGGATAAGTGCAGTAAGCAGTTAAGCATGTAACAAAGTACAGTACAGGCTATAAGCAGACTGCCTGAACACTGGGCTACATTTCCTATGTGGGAATACAC
The DNA here is from genome assembly GCF_019279795.1 of Protopterus annectens. Lineage (NCBI taxonomy): Eukaryota > Metazoa > Chordata > Ceratodontiformes > Protopteridae > Protopterus > Protopterus annectens. Next base: position 1,187,104,385 of record NC_056725.1, on the reverse strand, counting down.
ATATACCTGCATAGATAGCAGGCTCTACAGGCATGTCGCATCACAGTGTAACAGACACCTGTGTGAAAGTGCATAACCACAACCAATGTGAACACAGCCACAGCCACATATGGTAAGCTAGCGTACTATTACAGTATATGGACTATGTGATGTACATCATCCTTATATGAGCCACTCACACAACAAGCCTACATATACTGGGCTGCTACACAGTGTGGTCTGATGGCTGTCTGTGGTTTGGGATATGTGTGTGTTCGCACCTACAAACATGTAAGCTGATAGTGTGACATACAGTGGAGCAGCATGTAACATCAGATAGAACAGGACCAAGAACAATGACATCTACCACAGTCTCTACACAGGCCAAGATACATATGCACTATATACACACTGTTGACAATTACCAGACTTACACATAACTCAGTACTGTACACACAACCACAGAATGCCCAGGCTATGTCCTCAAATTTAACCCGTACTATACATAACTTGTGTAGCAGTCTGATATCTCACTGGCTTGTTATCACATATGCTGTCAATGAATATGGTGTACAGAACATATGCACCTCCTACTGCATGACATATGTACAAAGGTTGACAGGGTTGTGGCTGGAGGCACAAACACAGAGCCAATATTGACATGTTGCTGTGATGACCTCATACATTTCCTGTCGTAACAGGGTTTGATGCAACATATGTCCTATGAGGGATATGACGTCAGTACCTCTCCCGGCTGTCACCATATACTGACTGCAATCCTCAAACTACCTTCTGCAGTTGAGAGATAGGTGCTCTGTGGGTAACACAAGGAACACAAGACACCACACACTGCCCAGTCTACAGATGACCCTACAGATGGGGATTCCTCATAAACATAGCACCGACATGACAAGTATTAAAACATGTAGGACAGCTATATTCCCACACACCCTGTTAAACCAATATTACACCAACTGCAGTATAGCAGCACTTACAGTCTGTAGTCAGGAAAGGCACATCCCCCTCCTGTGTGTTGGCCTGTTTCCACAGTGTATGTTGTCAGAGGTAAGTCCCCAATCCATCTGTGATGCTGTTTGCCAAACAACAGATCCAGTTCCTGCTCACAGTGAAGGAAAAGGCCCAACACCAACATGATGTTCCTAGATATTGGAGTGTGCTTCCATGCAATTGGCTATGGGAATGTTACCACAGCTGTTCCACATGCAATCAGCTAGAGGAGGGCTGTAATCCATGCATAGGCCATACGCTGATCATGAGCATCGCTGACAATACACATGCCACTGCCTAAGCAAAGCAGGTGTAAGTCTCCACATCCACCAGAGAGGGAGTGAGAGAGGCAGATAGAGGCAAAGATAAGTCAGGGTGGGTTGGGAGAGTAAAAGGTAAGCATGTTTGTGTCACACACCTACCAGCCCAGGGTATCGAACCAGTGACTGACTATGTACTGATATCACATCTGTTATCCCTGCACAGTGGATATTGTGAATTATGCTAGGGGCACCATATAAGAAAGTTTAAAAACACACTCATCATTGGGTCCAGTTGTTGCACACTCAAAACCAGCTCCACACAGGACACAAATGACAAACATCAACAGACACACCTGTCACATCTGGGATTAGGAAGCCTACCTAACTAGTTATTACACTACAGCACTATGCCATTATAGAACAAGCCACAGAGATTTGTGGAGTATTCTTTCCCCAAAGGTTTATTTCACAATGAGTGAAATCAGCAGGACTGCCAAAGTAGGGAGAATTAATTGTAGTGAGTGTGACTAGCCAAACATGCATTGCTCTCTACACAGGCATAGGAACAGACACAAAAGCATCCACAACTCCCATGTGTGAGAATAGATCCCCTACGAGAGTTCTATATCACACTACAGCATTACGCTGTTATAGCATGCACTACAGAGATTGCTCAAGTGCTTCTTCCCCAAAGGTGTACTTCACAGTGATTGACATCAGCAGGATTGCCAGTGTAGGGCATTTTAATTGTATTGAGTGTGACTAACCTAAATTGCCCTAATTAGTCTGTATCCATTAACTGCTGTTCTGGCCAGAACAAAAATAACCTGCCTTTGCAGGTCATGAACCCAGGACCCTGTGCACTATAGTCACAGTAATTAACCACTAAGCCATCACAGCAGTACATGGGACTGCGGTTCCACCAAAATAATCCCAACATAGGCTAATCAAATTGAACATGTGAAAGGAATGTATATACAGTTGTCCGTAAAAGACCTCACCAAGGCCAACTGCATGCTACTCAAGGCAGAAGTGAGAATGTTTGTGACACCCATGGAGACATGAGCTGACAGTTCAACTGATGAATCCTGGACTAAGGCACTGCATGAGCACAGCCACTTGTGCATGATTCCTGACATCCCACATAGAAACACGATGCTCACCTCCCAAATAATCAAGCCAGTCTGGTGGTCTCCTGCCATTAACAGAGTATACAACAGATGATAGACACTGTTGAAGAAAAAATGGTAATCCAAGGATGCAAACAAATCCCTTACCAGCCCCAGTAAGATATTGAGATCCCTCATGGAATCCTCCAAAACAGGTTATGCAACTAAAATCGACACAGATTCCACAGACAACCACACAGCATTCTATAGTTATGTCCGAATTCTAAGTGGCAATGCTCAGAAGGGCTCAGAGCTGCAACAGAATTTCATTACATAGACTGCTCCCACGGAATGTGCCAATAACCTGAAAAATCGATTTAGTGCCACATTCACCCCCTCTCACCCCCAAAAATGCCCATGTCAATATGAAAAGGGTTCCATTGCCCAGTAATCATGACCACAAAGGCAGAAAACGCACTACCCACAGCTAAGAATACAGCATCCCTGTGACCAGATGACATCCTGGGCTGTGTACTACATGAACTACAAAATGGAATGGCAACTCACCTAACTGTCATGTGTAATCATAGCCTAACATCAGGCCTGGTGCCCACTGAGTGTTGTACAGCTGCAGTTATCCCACTCCATAATGGGGGATCTACCTGTGATCTCTGGAACTACTGTCACATCAGTCTGATGAGCCTGATCTGCATGGCCATGGATTGCATTATCAGGGATGTTTTGAATGCAGACATTGGCAACCCTCAAACACTGGACCCCACACAGATTAGGCTCATGGAGGGCCAGTCTTGTCTCCTGAAACTGAGTGACTGCTTTGACTCCATCTGCATAGCTGCTGAAGAGGGTAAGGCTGTCCACATAGCCTATGTGGACCTCGCCAAGCCCTTCAACACCATCACCCAGTCTGGAAACATAGATTAATATACAAATTCGGCCATACATCCCTATGCCATTCAATGGTTTGCCACATGGCTTACTGACAGAACCCAAACTGTACGTGTAACTGACTCCAAATCCATCCCCAGACATGTGACAAGTGTAGTACCTCAGGGTTCAGTCCTGGGACAGCTGTTGTTTGGCATCTACATCTCTGAGGTACAGGCCAACAGTACGGGACTCTGGCTAACAAAGGTAACAAATGACTGCAAAATGGGAGTCATTATGAGCCTGACTGTACTGCCTGATATGTTACTGATACCAGTCTGACATCATACAGGTGGGATGGAGTACTGTTAACATCTTGTGCCCTTGCAGTGTAATGGCCTGGTTATGGGATCTGCAACAGTTGGTAGGGTATTGCAGGGCAGGCGTGTTTGGCTGTGGGGGGGATACCTATTCATGCATGACGTATGTTGTTTGTGCCTGTCAATCTCATTAATGGTGCATGTGGACATATATGTTTCTGCTATGCTCCCACTTTATCTACAGATGTATGTCTATATATACCTATATAGATATAAATATCTGCTTACATAAATGTATATATATATATATATATATATATATATATATATATATATATATATATACATATATATATATACATATATCAATATGTTGTATCTGTTTAGACATTAATATATTTTCACACACACATACATCTACATGTTGGAATACATTCTCTGTATTGTTGAATGACTGGGCTGGATGATGTTTGTGAACACAGCAGGGCTCTGTATATCTGAGATGGCTTAGCGGTAAATCACTTTGGCTATGGTGTGCATGATCCTGGGTTCGAGCCTAGCAGATGTTGTTTATTTTGTTGCTAGGCAGAACAAGGGCCAATAAATACAGAGTGATTAAGGTACTTTAAAGCAGTTGTACGCAGGTTTGCGTGGGTTTGTGTGGAGGTAAGCACTGCTAAAGTCTGGTTACAGTTTCTTATACTCAGCTGCTGAATTACTTATCCTGTGTAGGCATTGCTTAGCTCCGCGCAAAGCCACGCAAACTTGCTTACAACTGCTTTAAAGTGCCTTAATCACTGTGTATCCAGCGGGTCATGTTCTGCACAGCAACAAAATAAACAGCTCTTGCAAGGCTCAAAACAAGGACCCTGCACACCATAGACAAAGTGATTTACCACTAAGCCATGACAGATACAAAGAGATTTGATATTTTCAGAAACATATCATCCAGTCCAGTCATGCAACAGTACAGAGAATGTATACCAATATCTAGATGTATGTGTGTGTACCTATATTATCTAAACAGATACAACATATCTATGTATATATATATATATATATATATATATATATATATATATATATATATTAATTTCTAAATTTATATGCATATATATCAATATATATGCACATATATACATGCATATGCCTAAATCGACACATATATGTGTCTACACCTATATGTCTACATATCCACAAGCACATTACATATGTGTACGCAGATATATATCTATGTAGGTGTATACGGACATAGTTTTATAGATATATATATATATATATATATATATATCTATATATATATATATATATATATATATATATATATATATATATATATATGTTAGCAGATATTTAAATCTATATAGGTATATATGGCCATACATCTGTATATAGTAATGGCAGATTAACAGATACACATATGTCCACATGCACCATTACTGGGGTTGAGAGGCCCCACACACTATACGTCTTGTACGAACAGGCATCCCCCCACAGCCAAACAAGTAGCTGGCCATCATGTCACATTTATGGGTATGGCTTCGCACCCCAGACTCTCAGCTAATTTACATCTGTTATCCATGTATGGTTGACATTGTGATATATATAGTAGGGCCACCATAAAAGAAATAAGTAAAACCTCCTCCATATTGCCCACAGGTGTCACACACTCCTCCCCTCTACACAGGCTCTGAGTTACAAACACACATGCACACACCTGTCATGTCTGGGAGTTGAACCCCTACCTAACTAGTTTATTATACTACAGCACTATGTAGTTATAGTACTCGCCATGGACATTACTTACGTACTTCTTCCCCAAAGGTGTATTTAACATTGAATGACATCCTCAGGATTACCAAAGAAGGCCATTTCAACTGTACTGCGAGTGACTAGCCTAAACTGCATTGCTCCCTACTCAGACAGTGAGACACACACAAAACATCCACAACCAACATGTGGGTATTGAACCCCTGAACAAGGTCTATATCACACCAGCATGTAGTAGTTAGAGGTCACACCACAGGGATTATTACAGACCTTTTTCCACAAAGTTGTATTTCACAATGAATGACATCAGCAGGATTGCCAAAGTAGGACATTTGAAAGGTACTGCGAGTGAGTAGCCTATGATGCATTCCTCCATACACAGACATTGGAACACACACAAAACATCCAGAACTGCCATGGGTGGAGATGGAACTCTACCACAGTTCTAAATCCCACTACAGCAGTACGCAGTTACAGGATGTGCTACAGAGATTACTGAGCTGCAACCTTCCCAGATGTGTATTTCTAGGTGGGTGACATCAGCAGCCTTGCCAAAGTTGAGTATATAAATTCTAAGGAGTGTGAGTACCCTAAAATGCATTGCTCTCTACTCAGTCAGACACACACACAGATTCACACACCAACACACACACACAGTTGCCAGATCTGGGGTTAGAACACCTACCTCACTACTTTATCACACTACAGCAATACGCAGTTCCAAGGCATGTTATGGAGATTATTGGGTTACGATTTCCCCAGAGGTGTATTTATAGGTGAGTGACATCAGCAGCCTTGCCAAAGTTGAGTATATAAATTCTAAGGAGTGTGAGTACCCTAAAATGCATTGCTCTCTACTCAGTCAGACACACACACAGATTCACACACCAACACACACACACAGTTGCCAGATCTGGGGTTAGAACACCTACCTCACTACTTTATCACACTACAGCAATACGCATTTCCAAGGCATGTTATGGAGATTATTGGGTTACGATTTCCCCAGAGGTGTATTTATAGGTGAGTGACATCAGCAGCCTTGCCAAAGTTGAGTATATGTATTGTATGGGGTGTGAGTGGGCTAAAAAGCATAGCTCTCTACTCAGTCAGACACACACACACATTCACACAGTTGCCAGGTCTGGGGTTAGAACATCTACCTAACTACTTTATCACACTACAGCAGTACACAGTTACAGGACACGCTACAGAGATCATTGGGCTATAGTTTTCCCAGAGGTGTATTTCTAGGTGAGTGACATCAGCAGCCCTGCCAAAGTTGTCTATATGAACTGTACGAGTGTGAGTAGCCTGAAAAGCATTTCTCTCTATACAGTCAGAGACCGAGAGACACGCACACAAGCACACACTCACACAGTTGCCAAGTCAGGGGTTAGGACTACTACCTAACTAGTTTATCAGTACAGCAGTACACAGTTATGGGACGCACCATGGGGATTACTGAGCTACAGCTCTCCCAAAGGTGTATTTCACATTGGATGACCACAGCAAGCTTGTCATGATACTGCTATGGGGAGGGCAGTGTGTGCATGGGCCATAACCGATTCATGTAGGGGTTGACATGCTGCATGCAGGCACACATGGGGTCATATGCTACAGGTACGTGTATACAGCTACTAGGTAACTACTTCCTTGTACATTCATGTTGCACAGTTGGCACGTGCAACACGCTGTCATTCTGACAGATTCTGGTGGCTAGTATCTGCATTGAGTAACACCTGCACCTCATGTGTTTGGGGCCCTTTGGCTGTGTGCTGGGTGGGACAGGCCCAGATGGCTCCTTATCATGGTCACCCTCTTCAACAAATCTATGTCCATCTACCTTTGGCTTATTATAGTGTGTTGTCCTTACATATATGCCTGCATTCCTATCCACTGTGTGCGCAAGGCAGGAGTGGTGCATATTGACATGTGTCTGCACTAAGAACTGCAACTGCCAGATATGTTTGGTCCACTGGCATTTGCTGATATGGCCTTCATGTGTTTAAGTGTGTGAGCATGCCCAGTATGGCCATCTATATTGCATGTGTGGATCAAGTCCAGGTAGTTTGTACTGTGGTGCTGACCTTTGTGTTGTACACCGACAGGTAGCATGCTGTGTCTGCAGGGTATACATTGGTCATTTGGCATTGACTGTTGCTACATTTCTGCATAGCAGGGAGGCACCTGACTATTTCTACATTTCTACACAGGGGTGGGGGGGCACACCTGACTGTTACTATAAGAGTACATAGGATGGTGTGGCACACCTTATACTTTTACACATTTTCTAGGACTGTACTTGTATGTCAGGTACACCTTTTCAGTCTGTAATCTTACCTATCTTGCTGGCTAGAGGCATACCAGTGTACTACAGATCTAGCTTTCACTACCTACATATTGGTTTCTGACTTCCTAACCTTCACAACTTACATCCAACTGGCTGGCCTGCTGTAGTCTGTCTGTGTAGGCCTGGGGTAGGGGTTACCCATGGGGCTCATTCAGAGGCCATAGTACAGCATTTCTTTGTGTTTGTCTACACCTATCTTGCTGTCTGTGACTGTTGTTGGGTATGCTGCCCCCCCGACTGGCATGTGTGAGTCACTTACCTTGGGGGTGTCACAGTATTGAGGGTGGTGCAGCAGGGCCGTCTATGTTGGATGCACATAGTACACTCCCTATATATGGTTGAGCACAGGTAGTGTCATGTTTGGCATCCCTTTTACTGTACGTGTGAGTCAGGGAGAGGTGTCATTCCCTGGTTCCTTACTGTGTCAGTGCATGTGCTATGCGTTGCCTCTTTGCCAAGGCCAGGGCATACTGGGCATGCCTCCTTCTGCCTACTGGGACAGGCTCAGGTTGTTCCTCCTCCGAGCCACTCTGCGCCTGTGCAGGCCTTGGCACTGGTGGGGGGCTGTGTGGCCCTGCCCCATGCTGCTCCTGCTGCAGCTGTTTCCACAGGATCATACTGTGTAGCATGGCACATACAAGGACAATTTGGGTACATGTAGTTGGTGAGTACTGCAAGGCACAACCGGATGTGTCCAGGCACCGGAACAATGACTTGAGCATCCCAGACACACACTCTATTATGATTTATGTTTGAGCGTGTGCATCATTATGGAGTTCTTGTTCAGGTGTGTGTGCATTTCTGATGGGTGTCAGCAGCCATGGCTCCAGTGCATATCCAGCATCCCCCACTAGGTGACCGTGTGGGATGTCCCCATTGGCAAATGTCTGGTACAGCTGTGTCAGATACCAGATGTGGGAATCATGGTAGCTTCCAGGGCAGCCAGCACACACATTCATTATTATGCCCTGGGCATCGCACATGACCTGGCAGTTGATGGAGGGGAAGCCCTTGTGGTTGATGTAGACCCTAGCCCGCTCACCTGGAGGTGCTTTAATGCATATGTGCATGCAGTCTATTGCACCCACTACCTCAGGGTATTCTTCTATTTGGTGGAAGAGATGCATATTGCTGGCCAACTCCTCATGGGTAATGGGGAAATATACATGCTCACCGACATGTGCTGACATGGTATCCAGGAACTGGTGGAGTACCCTGGATGCTGATACTTGTGAAATTTCCATCATATCCCCAGTTGGCCTTTGGAAGGTACCTGTAGCTAGTATTCTTAGGCCTACACATACCTTGGTATCCACTGGGATGGGTTCCCCTCTGTTAGTTCTGTGTGTGAGGCTTGGCCTGCACAGCTCTACAATTTGCTGTAGGAGGTCCCTGTCCACCCTATAGCACTCCACTATCTCCAGCTCATGTAACCCTTTGTAGGTTACCCTGGGTCTGTACACTCTTCTCCGTCTCCTCACTGTGGGTTGCTCAGCAGCATTCACATCCTCACCATCCTCAGCCTCTTTCACATGCTGGTTTATGATAGCAAAAGCAGCCCCTAACATTTTTTCTCTTGCTTTTGTTTTGTAAAATTTCCCCATCTGTATACACCGGTGGTGCAACATTTTTGGGAAAAACAAGGGGAAAAGGTGTTTGCATAGTTTATAGTGGTGTGCTGGGCTTGGCTGGTCTGCTGCCTGTGTAATTGGCTGATTCTGATACATTTCACCTTTCAGCTAAGCTAGTTCTCCTTGATTACCTTCCTACTGCTGTTTTCCCTTCCCATTGCCTCCCTGTTTAAGCCTGTGTGTGTGACGCACAAACAGGGTGCTCATATGTGCACAGAGCTGCTTTTTCCTGGTTTAACTTCCTTTTTCTTCCTGTAAATCCTGGTGTGTGGCGCGCACACCTGCTTACACTTTGTAAAGTGTGCTAGGCAGGTTTAGACACACACCTAGCTTAGCTGTGCTAACCTAGGAGCAATCTCGAGCCACAGGTCTCCAATCCACTTACAGTATGCCTGACACCCCCCATGATGTCACTTATATCCTAGTCTTGCACCCAGCTATTTATACTCTTGCACTCTTGGGACCTGCCTCACACCCTGGCAAAATCTAGAATTCACTAACCTTTCCCTCATTTGCATAGGATTGCCTACTAATGCATAGTTACATGTCCCATACTGAACCTCCCCCCTTAGCAATGACTACTCACTGGCCAAGTTGTCTTTTGCCTGCTATTGACTTGCATGGCAGAATACTGATTTTTGTTAGAATGCTCATTTTCAGTTTATTTTATTATTTTCCCCCGATCCCGTTTGAACACCACTGCCCTATGTTTAAAACGCTGAGATCGGCGAAAAAAAATTAAGGTTGTTTTATTTATTTTTTAAACAGTTTACAATGCCAATGGCCTTCTACTTGGCCATTGGCATGCTTCCTCAATAATATGCAAACTTTATTTGGAGCTGTCATAGCTCCGTATTGGAATTTGCAGGAATGTGCTCGGTTAGTAACCGAGTACATTTCTGCAGACTGCACTTGTCTTGCACGGACTATTGCAAACTTCCTGGATTGCAATATCACCTCATTTGCATGGATTTCTCCAGCAAATGAGGTGATTTGCATACCAGGGCTTAGTCCGTGCAAGATTAGTGCTGGAGCTCTTGTGCACGCCCCTGCCAGCTGTTCCTGGATCGCATGGCAGACATATTGCCTTTGTGAGCTACTGTACTCATCTTGCACTCCATGCAGGCTTTTGAGAATCCAGGGGACTGTCTAAATTATTGATTTTGGGACTATATTTGGGGGCACCAACACCTTTCACTATTTGGCAGAATGGTACCCATTAAAATATTTATTTATTTCACCCCAGCTTGTTATCTTTTCTGGTATGAAGTCACTACTAGTAACAAGTGGTTATATACAATGACTAAAGGAATAAACTGATTTATATGATTCATAGATTCATAGATTGTTACTAGGCTAATGACCTGAGGGAGCTTTTCTAAGCCTAGCCAAGTTTTCCCAAAAGAATAATGATGTGTTGTACCTGAACAGAACATTAACAGCAAAGCAATTATAAGCTACCTCCATTCATAAGGGACATGGGTGCCAGGCCCAGTGTAAATTTCCTATTCCCCATCCACCGGTCTAGGATGCTCTTAAACTGGGTAATAGATTAAGTCAGCTTCACATATATGGGACGCCTGTTCCATAGGACGGGCAGTATGTGGGATGCAAATCTATCTCTTCAGCATGTTCTGTTTAGGTCACAGACCAAATTCATGTCTGTAGACCTTGTATTTCTGGTACTCTTTGACTTATGAATATGTAGGTGATTCATAAGTGTGGAGTTTGTGGATGCCTTGAAAACCAGGCATAGATAACCTCTTGGCAATCTATAGGAGACTGAATAGAGGAAAAGGGCTTTAAGGGGCTTTGCATAAGGTAGGTTTGTTATGCTTTGAATTCTGTTTGTAAGGAACCTCTGATGTCACTATAGTTGCTGCATATACCTGGTCAGGTACATATGAAATGGATGATTGTACTGTATGATTGTTCTGATAAGGGCAGAGAACAGTGGAATAATGACCACTTTGGACCTAGATGCCATGTCTTTACTTATAAGTTACACAACATAAAAGGATTTCCTCACCACTGTGGCCATTTGGTGGTTGAAGGTAAGGCTACCCTCTACATGTGTATCCAAATTCCTAACCACTGAGTTGATGCTTAACGGCATATTATCAGCATGGTAATTAGCCAAAATGGTTGACTCCTCAGAGTAAAATTACTCATTTCTTAAATCTGAGTTTAAGTTTCAGCAGTATTAGTTTGTCAGAGATAAACCTTTTTGAAGAATGTTAGTGTCTGCAGGGTAATTGATTATAACCCCCAGCTTGCAATCATCTGTAAACATAGTCAGCCATAAACCATCAGTATTTGCTATCATTTCTGAGAACATAGATGCTACAAAGGAGGACGCCCAGTACAGAGCCCTGGGAGACTCCTCTAGTGACTGGCCTCTTGGTGGAGGTGACTTTACCTATTTTGACCTCCTGAGTCCTATCAGTGAGCCAGCTGGTTGTCCGGGAGGTAATAAAAGGCTTTATACTTAAATTAGTGAGTTGTCTATAATGCTTTAGTGGGGTATTGTATCAAAACACTAAACCAGGTTGAGATAAGCTGTGTATGCAGTCTTGCCTACCTCCAGTGCTTTGGCGACCCTCTCAAAAAAGTCCACCAAATTTAATAGACATGACCTTCCTTTAAAAAAGCCAAACTGTAATGACATCAGCATTTGCAGGTTACCTATGTCTTCATTTATCATGTCTATGATGATTCGCTCCATGGCCTTACATATTGAGGCTGGTAAGGCTTATGGGTCTGTAGTTACCTGGATCAGTGATTGGACCCCATTTGTGTAGGGGAATGACTGTAGCCATCTTCCATTCCTTGAGCACAAAACCCAGCTGAAGGCTCCAGTTAAAAAGTGATTCACGTGGACCAGAGAAGTCAAATTTCATACTATTTATTAAACATCCCGGGATGTTATCAGGGCCCAGTGATGCAATGTTTCTGGCCTTGGAAAGTGCATTGATGACCTGTTCCCTAGTAATGGTTGGGGGGATTGTGGTATGCAAAATTTCCTTTGGACTATCAGGGAGGAGCAACGGCTTAGAGAGAGGAAAATGAAATAGCAGAAGATGGAGAGTGACATCTTATGTCACCACTACCTTGCCTCCATTTTTGGCCTGGCAATTTCATATTGAATTCTCTACACACTTTCTTTCACATTAGTACAGTTATTTATATATGACATATGTATTCAACCTGCTTGGGCATGGTTAGAATCTTAAATACTAGGGACAGAAAAACTATGGCCATAAGACAGTTCCAAAAAACCTTCATGTCCCTTGTTAAAAGTTGTCATCAGGCAACACATACATATGGGCATCAAGTAATATTGTAGAGAGTCACTGCTCAGTCCCATATTTGGGATTCAGCAATCCCATCGGGCTGCTTGGGCCTAAACGTTGATGGCAAAGCAACAACTGAAACTGTGTTGGGGGGTGCAAAAGGAATAGTGTAGCTAGACAATATACTGCAACAAATTTGTGGTTAGAAGGATATAGAATCTTTCCACCACATTCTGTCACATTGGAGTGTCTCCAGTAGAGATTTGTGGTATTACTTAAGGACACAGTATGCCTTCATATGCCTTCATTCTATCCAAATAGAGGGATAGGCAGAAAATTTTATTTTTCCTCACTTTTAAATAAGGTGGTTGAAAACAATGAAACCTTATTCCATCACCCCTGATTGTGAGTCACATGTGAGTCCTATATTGACATCATGAACAGCTGTCATCATGAATAAAATTCACTTGGCAGGTAAGCAATGGAAGTAGATTTATAGGATTTGTTCATTGACACACACACACACACACTACACTTACTGGTAGCAACAATTTGGATTTGGTTCCACTTACTGCATGCATGAATGGTGCAGTGGTGCAGTGGTAGTGTTGTCACCTCACAGCAAGAGGTTCTTCAGTTCAATTCTCTGTTGGGGTGCTTTCTGTGTGGAATCTGTATGTCCTCTCTGTGTTTGTGTAGGTTTGCTCTGCTTTTCTCCCACATTACAAAGACATGCATCTAGAGTATTTCTTTCCAGACCTCTGCTGAAAATTGGCTTTGCTCCAAGTCAGACTTTCCTGGTTAACAACTGATAAATAAATAAATAATAAATGTCTTTGGCAAGTAGGAGGAAACTGGAGTGCCTGGGAAAAGCACACAAATACAGAGAAGGTATATGGACCCCACAAAGAAAGTACCCTATCTGAGAATTGAACCAGAGTGCTTCTTGCATAGAGAGGAGAATGCTAATCACTACACCATTGCTCAATAAATGTAAATGTACAGCCTGTGCTGTATACACACACTCACATATATTTCTATGCAAAATAGTGCTGGGGCTCAAAATTAAGTCTGTGACTTGATCTCCTCTCTCCAACATAATTTAAATATGATGCACCTCTCATGTCTGGTTATTCTTATGTTTAAGCTAGGAAGCTTCTCCTATATTTATGAAAGAGCCATTACGTTCCTTTATTGTTGCTGCTGTCACAAAATGAGCTTCCACAGAGGAACACATTTGTAATGGTTGCCAAGGTAAAAACATGTCAGAGATACATAAATTCTGAGACTGTCTTATGTTTCATGATCTCTGGGTCTTTGCAACTGAATCCATCCATGAATGCATGAAATATCCTATCCCTTTTGGCAAGAGGTAATTTTTACAGCTGGCAATGTATGTCTTTCTTCCCGAAACTGCTTTTGTTGCTGGTTGTTGCAGGTAGCAGCAGTGATTATGCCTTATATTATATCACTTTGCAAGGCATCCAAGATGCTAATAATGGACAACTTATGAAGATTAGTTTTGAGGTACAACAAACCACATGCGTGGATTTTGACTCAGGATGTAAGTAGCAATCAAAGTCTTAATACATCCAGTGAGTTAAATACCCTAAAACAAAATATGTGATGATCAGTGCTTTTCAGCTGTTTATTCGGACTAACATTAAATGCATGTCTGTTTGTGATAACTGTTTAAGGACAAATGTATTGATCAAGTACTACAGTATATTAGAAACTGTTGGGCATTGATAATCAATTTAATATTTATGTGGTTATATCATATGCTGTTGCAGTCTGAGTGCTCAATAAAGTTCATAGGTTCATAGTCTCATAGACAGGTACTAGGCTATTGGCCCAAGGAGCTACGTAAGCCTAGTCCTCAAGGTTCCCTGGCTTACGCCACCCAATAAAGTTATTTTCCTGTGCCACTGTCGAACAGAGACACAGAAGTGATCCTCGGGGTGTATTTCCTATTTCCCATCCACTCATCAAGATTTTTCTTGAAGAGTGCTAAAGAAGAACTTTGCTTGACATAGATGGGTAGCCTGTTCCAGGGTATGGGAAGTCTCTGGGACAGGAATCTATCCCTCCAGCATGTCCTGTTTATTGTGGTGACCAGGTTTAGGTCCCTAGAGTGTGTAGCTCGGAGGGATTGGGATTTCTTTAGGAGTAGCATGTCCAACAGCTCTGGATTTGACATAGCTTTATATGTTAGGCAGAGATCACCTCGGAGTAGGCGATATGCTACGGAGTAAAGCTGGAGTTTTTGAGACAGTCAGTGTAGGGCATTTGTTTGAGGACAGTAATCCTCTTTGTGAGGTACTTCTGTGGCCTTTCCAGCTGCTGCAGATGTCTTGTGAGGTACATTCCAAAAGGAGCATTGTACTCTATAATGGGTCTAATGAGTGTCGAGTAGAGGGGAACAATGACCTATTTTTTCCTGGATGAGAACCCTTTTATGATGAGGTGTGCCACGTAGAAGGACTTCCTGACCGCTGTGGGGATGTGACTATCTAAGGAGAGACTACTGTCCACCTGGGTCCCAAGGTCTCTTATCACACATTCGGTGTTAAGTAGATTGCTGCCTATGTGGTAGTTCATAGGTACAGAGTTTTTACCAAAGGGAATGACACTGCACTTTTTGGCATTGAGCTTGAGGCCAAGGCTCTGACACCAGGCACCTGTCTCAGCGAGGCCCTTCTGTATGATGTCCACATCATTTGGGGACTTGACTATGGCTCCTAGTTTGCAGTCATCTGCGAACTTTGTTAGCCAGAGACCTTCTGTGTTAGCCTGTACTTCAGAGAAGTAGATACCAAACAGGAGAGGTCCCAGGAATGAACCCTGTGGTACTCCACTTGTCACTGGTTTGAGGTCAGATTTGGAGTCTGCAACATTTACAGTGTGGGTTCTGTCAGTGAGTCAGTTGGCAACCCATCTTGTGACGTAGGGATTTATACCTAGTTTAGTGAGTTTAGCTATAATTCCAGAATGGGGGATGGTGTCGAAAGCCTTGGCGAGGTCAAGATAGGCTGTATGAACCACCTTACCCTCATCTACGGCTTTTGTGTCTGCCTCAAAGAAGTCAATCAGGTTTAGGAGGCATGATCTGCCTTTCACAAACCCAAACTGGATGGGATCCAGAGTTTGGGGGTTACCACTGTCTTTGTTTATGAGTTCCATGATGATACGTTCCATGGCCTTGCAGACCAGGCTCATCAGGCTAATAGGGCGATAGTTCCCAGGATCAGTGGTGGCTCCCCCTTTGTGGAGTGGGATAACTGTTAATGTGCACCATTCAGTGGGCACAAAGCCTGATGCAAGGCTATTATTGAACATGGTGCTTAGGTGGGGAGCCAGTTCATTCCAAAGTTCATGTAAAATGCAGCCTGAGATGTTGTCCAGTCCCATGGATGCTGTGTTTTTGGCTTTAGAGAGTGCAGCTTTTACCTGCGTAGTTGTGATTACAGGGGACTCTGCATTCCTCCTGTATAGATATGGGCTCTTTAGGGGGTGAGGGGGGGGGTAAAGTTAGCACTGAACCTGTCTGCCACGATGTTGGCAATATCAGTTGGTTCAGTAATTTTCGTGCCGTTGTGCTGTAACTCAGAGCAGATCTGGGTGTTGCCATTGAGATTCTTGACATATCTATAGAATGCTTTGTGGTTGTCCTTAGAATTAGTGGTGATTTTGTTTTTGTAGCTAGCTTTGGAGGATCTTACAAGGGATCTCAGCTTCTTACTGAGGCTGACTAGGGAGCTCCTCCACTCATGGGATTTTACTCTCTTTTGCAACAGTTTCTTCCTTCTGTTGTACAGTTTGTTTATGGCAGGGGACCACCAGATTGGCTTCCTTTTTTTGGAGGATAGCATCTTGGTTCTGTTTGGGATAGCACAATCCATGCACTCGTTTAAGTGCTTATAGAGTGCATTTGTGTAGGATTCAGCAGTTGTAACTGTATTGTCCATCTGTATGGGTGTCATGAAGTTCACCACTTCTGTCGTAAGATGCATGAAGTTGGCTTTGGAGAAATTTTTTACCGTGGTTTCCTTAATGGGGGGTGGGGACGGGATGTGGATAGCAAAGGTGATTAGCTTATGGTCAGATCGGACCAACGAGGAGTTGACTTCAGGTGTAGAACACCGGTCACTCATGTTGGTAATGACTAGGTCTAGGATATTGTTGCCCCTGGTGGGGGTGTGGATAAGTTGATCCGGGGCATTGGTGTTTATGAATTCCAGAAAGCGTTGAGCTAAGGAGTTGGTACATAAGTAGTTTTCCCAGTTAATGGTGGGGTAGTTGAAGTTGCCCATTATTAGGGTATTTGGTTGAACCCTAATATTTTCCAGTACATCAAGAAAAGAGGAGTGGGAATCCTGGGGCATGGTGGGGGATCTGTAGCAAGCTACAATTTGCATTGCAGTTTTGCCCAGAGTTAGTTGCAATTGGATAACCTCGGATGCATTATGCTGAGCAACTAGCCTGGAGGTGTGGATATCCTTAATGAATATGGATACACCTCCTCCTTTGGTGTTTCAGTCCAGGTTACATGGCCAAAAAGTGTGGTATGAGTTATAGCCTGGTAGTGTAGCTCTCTGGAGCCTTGAACCAGGTCTAAATCACTGCACAGATATCGATGTTCTCCATTTTAAGGAGTGCCTCGAGTGAGTGCATTTTGCAAATATGTGTAATTTTCTACCTTTGTCTTAGGATCTGATTAAACATTCTGAAGTACAGTCATTTATGCCACCTCCGCATCAACACAAGTGGTGATAAAATAAATTACAAAAATTCAAAAACAGGTTATGAAATGCATTCTTTTATTTGTTTGAAAGAGGTATAAACCAAGGGAAAAAACGTGTTGTGTTATCTATATAGTTTCAAGTTATTTTTTTCTAAGTATAAAATAAGAACTGAACTGAAGGCTGCAATCAAGAGAAAGCTTCAAAGGTTAGAAACTTTAAGAACTGTCACTGAAAAGAAAAGGGCTATAAAATAATAATAATAATACTCATAAGATAGATTTTAAAGTCTAGCACATTTAAAAGAGCATTGTATGTGGGGATATATAACCTCTTAAATTTAAGATAGATAAGGTTACACAAAATAACAAAACTAGGGAGCCAGACTTTAGACTTCTAGAAAGGTATTGGGAAAGCTGGATTAGCTGCTGTATTTTTAAACATGGCAGGAGAAGAAATATACGATATATATATATGTGTGTGTGTGTGTGTGTGTGTGTGTAGCTACAGGTAGAATGGAAGACATATTCCAAGATGTGTTATATAAGATAATAAAACAGAGAAAACCCAAGTATGAAATACATAGGTTCAGAAGAAACTCTAAACAAACTTGCTAGATTATGCCAAACCCTGACATCCCTGACATTTCTGACATGCATATATTTGGAGGGATACAACTAATAAAGATATTGATAAGATAGAAGCAAAGGGAGAAAGAAAGGCAGAAACCTATTATAGAAAACAATGACAACTAAGTGATTCTGATGGAAAAAATGTGGAAATTCATCAAATAGGAGACCTTATTATAGATGCAGATACAGAAAACAGTGTTCTAAGTGTCAGTGCTCATCCCTAGCAAAAGAATGTATGAACTATAAGAAAAATAATAATGTTACGAGAGTAGAAAGAAAATGAAGTAGAAGTGATGGAGAACAATTCAGAGAAAGCAAGAATTAAAGACTAAAAACAGACAAAAGGTGCAATAGTGGAAGGTATATAAGAAAATGATGCAAAACAATGATAACAAATTAAAGTAGTGAATGAAGACAGTGATATGAAAAAATAAATCAAATGTAATATAAGAACAAATGACAATGAGAATTGCCAGAAGAAGCAGAGAACATATTCATCAGAGGTAAAAAAAATTGGTAATACACACACAAAGTCTCCCATGAATTTAATAGCAAATGACACATACTGCAAGCTAAAGGTAAGTCCAGAATGCAGAAAGCCAAGAGTAGACCAATATGATTCAAAAAGGCCATTACCAATCACATGTTATTCTGAAGAAAAGCAAATAATAAAACTAGGACAAAATTATTTTTATG
Source organism: Protopterus annectens (assembly GCF_019279795.1). Classification (NCBI taxonomy): domain Eukaryota; kingdom Metazoa; phylum Chordata; order Ceratodontiformes; family Protopteridae; genus Protopterus; species Protopterus annectens. The sequence continues at coordinate 1,187,085,704 of NC_056725.1, read as the reverse complement.
TACTAGTGTCAAATGAAATCAGCATGTTGTATAATAAACTAGCAAAAAAGCAGAATTGAGTATAAACATGATACTGGAATGTGATATGCAAAATAGAAAGATTATTAAATTATCTGAGACCCATACAGATATGTACACCATTTCAAGTTGATACAAAACTGAGAATGTTCAGACAGAATGATCTAAATGCTCAGGAAAACCAAAGACTGCTTGTAGTTTGAGTTCTGTTGGTTGTTGTGTAGCTAAGAGTGTCTGTCCTACTGATAGCTAAAAACAATTTCCACTGATAAAATTATCACATTCCATATTCCATGGTTGTACAGCTAGCTCTCAGTAAATCATCTTCTACTTATGGAATACTTTAAGAGTGTAAGGACTGGTAACATTTCACATTTATTTAACATTTGTTGACCAGGAAAGTCCGACTAGGACAGAGTCCATTATCAGCAGAGGCCCAGGGAGAAACACTCCAGAAGCATGTTTTTTTTTTTTTTGGATTGTGGGAGGAAACTGGACTACCTGGAGAAAACCCACGTGAATGCGGGGAGAACATGCAAACTCTGCACAGAAGGCACCCCAGCCGAGAATCACACTGGAGAACCTCTTGCTGTGAGGCAACAACATTAACCACTGCACCACTGCATCATCACATTTTATTAGCTAGCAATTAAGCAGATTCTGACAGCAAAGGACTTACATATACAAGATGTTACTCTAATCCATAGTGAAATGTTTCATGTGAAATATAGGCAAATCTATAAAATGGCTAGTGCCATACAAAGTCATTTGAGAAAACAATTAAGCCATAGTCTGACAGCCTACAGAACTGCTGCCTGTCATACTTTTGAACTGCTGAAAATGAGTCTAATGTTTAGGCATAACCTTTGAAACAAAATACCTATCATGACCAAGATAAGTAACAGAACTGAGGGAAGAATACAGAATAGAGACTAGTAGGACCATATAGATGGTCACTGCTACCCATGGATTTTTCAAAGGAAAAGTTTAAATAGGTTTAATTAGAAGTAGGTTGCCACATCTTTCTTCTGGGGGCATGTTATCTCATTGAACAGAATTTTAATGAATGCAGTACTGTTCACCAAAATTACTTTTACCGACAGTGGAGTTTGCTTTTTTTCTCCACTGTTGTGTAACCTCAGACTTGGTATATACATAGGTTCATAGGTTCATACTAGGCTATCTGCCCTAGGGCATTTATAAGCCTAGCCAGAGTGTGTTTGGCTTTCGCCACCCATTTTAAATGAATTTTGCTATGCCCTTTTTCGAGGTTAGTATACTGTGCCTCTGTCTAACAGTGACACAGAAGTGATACCTGGGGTAAACCTACAATCTCCAATCCACTCATCAAGATTCCTCTTGAAGAGAGTCAATGAGGGACTCTGCCTAACCTGGACTGGGATTTTATTCTAGAGTGAAGGGAGCCTCTGGGTTATGAATCTGTCCCTCCAGCATGTCCTATTTATCTCAGTGCTGAGGTTCAAGTCTCTCGAGTGCGTAGCTCGATGGGATTTGGATTTTCTGAGGTGCAGCATGTCCATTAATTCTGGGTTGGACATGGCTTTATACGTCAGGCACGGATCGCCTCTGAGCAGGCGGTATGCCACTGAGTAGAGCTGGAGTTTCTTTAACCGGGCAGCATATGGCATCTGTTTGAGCCCTTTGATCCTCTTGGTGAGGTACTTTTGGGGTCTTTCCAGTTGCTGCAGGTGTCTGGTAAGGTACATCCCAAAAGGGGCATTGTACTCAATTATGGCCCTGATGAGGGATGAGTAAAGAGGCACGATGACCTTCCCTGATCTAGATGTGAATCCCTTCATGATTAGGTGGGCTATATAAAATGTTTTTCTAACCACTTTGGCCACGTGGTTTTCAAATGAGAGATTGCTATCAACTTGGGTCCCCAGGTCCCTAATTACTTCTTCCATACTTAATGGATTACCACCTATGTGGTAATTTGTGGGCACTTTGTTTTTGCCAAAGGGGATGACTATACACTTTTTGGCGTTTAGCTTGAGGCCATGGCTCTGGCACCAGTTGTCTGTTTCTATGAGTCCCTTTTGTAGGATGCTTGTGTTGGCTGGAGAGTCGATTATGGTGCCTAGTTTGCAGTCATCTGCGAACTTGGTCAGCCACAGTCCTTCCGTGTTGGCCTGTACCTCAGAGAAATATATACCGAACAAGAGAGGTCCCAGGACTGAGCCTTGTGGGATGCCACTTGTAACTGGTTTGGAGTCTGACATGGCTCCAGCAATTCTAACCATGTGGGTTCTGTCCTTGAGCCAGTTTGCAACCCATCTAGTGACATAGGGGTTTATATTTAAGCTGGTGAGCTTATCTATAATGCCCGAGTGGGGTATTGTATCGAAGGCTTTTGAAAGGTCCAGGTAGGCTGTGTGGACCACCTTCCCCTCGTCAATGGCCTTGGTGACTGTTTCAAAGAAATCAACCAGGTTTAAGAGGCAGGATCTGCCCTTAAAGCCGAACCGGGTAGGATCCAGTGTCTGTAGGTCCTCAATATCTTTATTTATGAGGTCCTTGATGATCCTTTCCATAGCTTTGCAGACCAAGCTAGTCAGGCTTATAGGGCAATAGTTTCCAGGATCCATTGAGGCACCACCTTTGTGGAGAGGGACCACTGTTGCTGTACGCCACTCTTTGGGTACATATCCTGTAGTAAGGCTGAGATTGAACAGTAGTTTTATGTTTGGGTTTAGCTCTTCTTGGAGTTCATGTAGGATGCAGCCCGGGACACTGTCTGGTCCCATTGATGCTGTGTTTTTTGCTTTGGAGAGGGCAGCTCTTGCCTGAGCATCTGAGATGTCAGGGGGGCAGCACTCTGCTGGGATAGATATTTGCCCTTTTTAGTGGGGAGGGGGGGAGAAGTTTGCGCTGAACCTGTCAGCTAGGATGTTGGCAATGTCTGTGGGTTCGGTGTATTTTTTTGTCATTTTGGACTAATTTTGAGCATATCTGGGAATTCCCACCCAGGTTCCTAACATAACTAAAGAAAGCCATTTTTCTCTCGAAGCTGGCCTTAGACGATTTTATGAGTGCCCGTAGTTTTTTGCTAATACTGATCAGAGATGCCTTCCCTTTTTGGGATTTTGCTCTATCATGTAGTAGCTTCCTCCTTCTATTGTATAGTTTGTTTATGGCTGGGGTCCACCAGACAGGAAGCCTGCCTTTGGAGGATTGGGTCTTGGTTTTATTTGGGATTGCATGATCCATGCATTCCTGAAGGTGTTCATAGAATGCGTTTATAAAGGATTCTGCGGTCTGGGCCGTATTTTCCACAGGCCCAGGGGCTTTGAAGGATTCCACCTCAGTTTTGAGGAGTGTGAAATTTGCTTTAGAGAAGTTTTTCACTGTGGTTTTCTGGGCAGAGGGTGGGGTCGGGATGTGAATATCCAGTGAGATTAGTTTATGGTCTGATCTTACCAGTGAGGGATACACTTCTGGTCTGGAGCATAGAGCCCCCATGTTGGTGATGATCAGGTCCAGTATGTTTTCCCCTCTTGTGGGAGTGGTAACAAGTTGTTCCATAGCATTTGAGTTTATAAATTCTAGGAACCTTTGGGCTAGGGTGTTGGAGCTAGAGTAATGCTCCCAGTCTATGTTTGGGTAGCTGAAGTCGCCCAATATAATGGTGTCTGGAGAGACCTTCATATTTTCCAGTGTTCTCAGGAAGGCCGAGTGGGGTTCCTGGGTTTGGGAGGTTGGTCTGTAGCAGTCTATAAACTGGAAGGCAATTTTACCCACTGTTAGTTGCACATGGATAGTCTCTGATGCCTCGTGCTGTGCCACCAACCTGGAGGTGTTGGTATCTTTGACGAATATTGATACTCCCCCTCCTTTTGTGATTCAGTCCAAGTTTTGGGGCCGAAAAGCATGGTATGAGGTATAACCTGGTAATGCTGTGGTGCTCTCAGGAGCCTTGAACCAGGTTTCTGTTACTGCACAGATATCAATGTTCTCCATGCTAAGGAGAGTTTCGAGTGCGTGCATCTTGAGGTTTAGACTTCTGGCGTTGAGTAGCATTACTCTTAGTTTCTTATCCCTTGTGATACCTATGGAGGTGGGTTTGTCTTTTGAGCCTTGCCTAAAAAATGCACTATGGGGGTTGCAAGAGCCTTTGCCAATATCTGAAACCCCAGGGATGACAGGTGCAAGCTGTCCTTAGCGAAGCATCGTGGCTTGTCAAGCATGTCATCCCAGGCTGACAGGCATTGGATCCCCTTTGAATGACACCAATACTTAAGCCAGTTGTTGAAATTGATCATCTTGTCTTCATATTGTGGCATCATTCTTGGTGAGGGTAAGATGCTACTCAAGGTCAGGGTCATACCGGCCTGGGCTACATGCTCAGAGAGCTCCTCTATGTCTCTTTTCATGTAGTCCAGGGAGGTACGTCTCAGGTCATTCACACCAGCATGGACAATGACTGAGTCATATTTGTACTTGCCTTGGAGTGACCTGAGTGCTTGTGTTATGTGGTGGATCCTAGCGCCCGACAGACAGCTCACCATGACCTTCTCCTTGTTCAGCCTGGTGAGCTGGACATCAGTGTGCCTGATGATAGAGTCACCTATTACAAGTGTATCAGGTGCGTTGTTTAGCCTTAAGGGCTGTGACTGTTTGGCACACTGGCTTTGTGAGCTATGTGTTGCACGTGATTTGTTTTGGGGTAGCGGTTGCTTGGGTGTCTGCTTTGGAGGTCTCTCCTGCTTAGGCAGATTTTTATTTAGAGCCTCCGAGTATGTTTTTGTGTGTTTATGTGTTTGGTTTTCTGTCCAGGGAGGTGAGGGTTGTTGCATCACATGAAGAGGGTGTGCAAGCACAAATATGCTTTCCCAGAGGTTTTTGGACTTTATCAACACAAATGCTCTGGGACAGAGATTCTATACCCTCATAACTGGCTCAAATGTCCTAGACATAGTACTCACTGACATGAGGAGTTAATGCACTCCCCCCTGTGGGATGCCCTTCCTGGTAAGGTTGGACTATAAATCAGTCTTGTTGGAAGTACCTGTTGGACATGACATCCCCACAGGAGCAAAAAAACTAAAATCTTTTCCAAAGCAAACTACAGCCTACTAAGTGATGGTATAAAAAGTTTGATACCCCCCTCGCAATCACAGACAGCAATGACTCCTATGCATAGGTGTACACAAATGTCCTGTATAAACACTTAAAGAACTGTATAGACATGGCTGTACCAGACCGGATCAAAATCAGGTCCTCCCAAAAAAAACAAGCCACCCTGGTGGACCTGAATTATAAACAGGTTGTATAACAGGAGAAAGAAACTGATGTCTAAGAAGAAAAGGGAACTGACTCAGCAAAGGAAGAATTCCCTTCACAGCTTGACCAAGCAAATCAGAAATCTTGTAAAGTCTTCTAAATAGAACTACAAAGCAAAATAGTATCCCTAGCCAAGGAGAATTATAAGGAATTCTTTAACTACCTCTGAAATCTAAAAGGGAATGCCCAGCTATGTGCCGAATTGGTAGTAGATGGCATCACTCATACTATACTGGAGGGAATTGCTAACCTGCTAACTAACAGATTTGGTACAAACTTACTCCCTTGTCTCCACCAGCCATGCTCCAAAGTATACCTGATACCGGGTCTATATTAGGACATTAAACATAAAAACAGTGAACACTCTTACCTCGACACAGCTTAACTGAAAGCTGTAAATCTCGAATGGCCAGAACAGCGATTTTTTTTCCCTGGGCCAAAAAAAAAAAAAAAAAAAAAAAAAAAAAAAAAAACAGATAAAATAAACACCCTAATGTGTGGGGCTGTGCCCCCACACACCCCTACTTAAATATACCAACTCCGAGATCCCACTGCAGTGGAGGAAATGGCAAATTCCCGACAATGGCCCAGCGATTTTTTTCCCCTGGGAAAAAAATCGCTGTTCTGGCCATTCAAGATTTACAGCTTTCAGTTAAGCTGTGTTGAGGTAAGAGTGTTCACTATTTTTAGGTATCAATGTCATAATATAGACCCCCTGATACCAGTCCTCTGCCTAGTACCTCTAGAGATCAGGTCATATCTGCTCTTTCCAATGCCAAAAACATGGCTTCAATGGGAACAGATAACAACCCAGGTTGCTTACTAAGCAATCCAGAACAGGACCTAATGGACCCACATGACATTCTCTTTAACCATAGCCTGAGAACTGGCTTTGTTCCAGCAGATTGGAGACAGCAACAGTAATTCCCTTGCCCAAATGGTGGTCCATCAACAGACCCTGGGAACTACAGACCCATAAGTCTAAACAGCCTCATCTGCAAGGCCATGGAAAGAATCATCATGGACCTTATCAACAAGGACATAGGTGACCTTGAATCTCTATATCCAAACCAGTTTGGCTTTGTTAATGGTAGATCATGCTTATTAAACCTAGTAGACGTCTTCGAGAAAGTCACCAAAGTTCAGGATGACAGTAGGACAATGCATACTGCCTGTCTTGTCCTAGCCAAGGCTTTTGACACAATCCCTCACTTGGGTATCATTGAGAAACTCTCCTCTCTGGGGATCAGTCCTTACATCATTAGATGGGTAGCCAGTTGACTCACTGACAGAATACATGCTGTCAAAGATGGTGACTCCATCTCTACCAGTAGACCAGTCACCAGTGACATACCATAAGGATCTGTGCTGGGCCCTTTCCTGTTTGGAATTTATTTCTCACAAAGTAGACTGCCGTTGGCTTACCAAGTTCATTAATGATTGCCAATTGGGTGCAATCAGTAAGTCCCCCAATAATGTTAACATATTAGAGGAGGGGTTATCATCTCTCTGTTTCAGCTGTTCTTTCAAGAGCTAATAAATACACAAATGAGTGGTGCCAAAGCTACAGTCTAAAACTAAATGCAAAAAAGTGAATTATTATCCCCTTGAGCAAAGTGGAATTCACTGCTGATTACAATATTGACAGCACCTCCCTAAGTTCAAACCCAGTGGTGCAAGATCTGGGAACACAGGTTGATAGCAATCTGAACTTTGACCACCAAGTTTCCATAATGGTAAGGAAAGCCTTCTACATTTTGCATCTCATAAGTGAGGGCATCACATACAGGTCTAAAGATGCTATAACTCCACTGTACTCGACCATCATCAGACCATTAATAGAGTACAATGCTCCCTTTTGCATGTACCTCACCAAACACCTGCAGTAGCTGGATAGACAACAGAGGTTTCTCACCAAGAAAATACAGGGTCTTCAAATCATAACATATGTGGATAGACCAAAAGCCCTGTCACTGTACTCTGTATCTTATAGGCTGCTGAAATTCAACTTCTGTCTGGCCTACAGGGCAGTCTCTGACCTTGCCATAATGGAAATGCTGCACATCCGCAAGTCAAACAGCATAAGAGTCACTCACTCTAGGGATCTTACCCTAACCTGTGACATAAACAGAACATTCTGGAGTCAAAGATATATATATCTCCCAGAGATTTGTGCTCCTCTGTAATAAACTTCCTGTTCACATGAAGCACAGCTCCTCACTGACTCTATTAAAGTACAGCCCAGAGAAATGGATGGGAGACCACATATTTACCCTGGGGGTGGCATGCATGTCCCTCATGGACGGGGGTAGTTGGTATTGATCATAGACTTGTTCTACGAATCATGCCCATCTAAACAAGGAAAATTGGGGCAACTCAGAATTAACATGGCTAGGCTTGTAAGGGCTCTAGGGCCACTAGCCTAGTAGCCTCCTATGAGCCTACAAACCTATGAAAACAAAATTGTTGAGGTGCTCATCGAAGGTGGTGTCAGCAGTTTTAATTTTTTTCTGCTTGCTGAAATTACCTCTGATGACACAACACGAATCCCTTTCTTCTGTATCACACATACATGCTCTCAAACCCATGGGCTACCTGATGCAAAATAAGATATAGGACACAACAGATATTGTTCCATATCACATCTAAACAAAATCTACACACTTTTCCTGACTTCTGTTATGGAGAGAACCACAAATCCGCCAGTGACCCAGATTCTGACAAGTTCACATAGTGCACCATTAACCTGGGCATGGTAATGTATTCAATCCACATACTCGCATAACATGCCTAACTTATTTTCTGAGTATAGTGTACAACTATAAACTAACAATTTGTGTATTATAGCTATTATATTCTCAAAGTCAAGCAATGTTTGCACTTGTTTTCCATTAACCCACATGTCACATAATTGATTTGGTGGGTGATCATCACCGACAGTAGCTGATTCTGTCTTGCCTGCAATTCTAAGACTAAGACTTCTCTCACAGTTGGTGGATTCAGTTTCAGCTGTCAGCAAGGATTGTTTTCTTCTCCTAATGTGTGCTGCCTCTAGCACACTGTCATCATCATCTTGCATTGCATATTCTATCCATAGTATGTACATCACAATACATTAAGTCATCATTTACAGGAATTTTTTTAGCAAAGCATTCTATTTCAGAACTTTTAAAGCATTTAACTTTTTCTAGTTAATTTTTGATCTCTGGTGATTTAAGACTGTCTCTGTAGTTGCAAAGTGGTATTTTATTACCATAGTCTTATCTTGCTGTATATTCTTTGTCTGATGAGTGATCCTGACTAATTTGGGATAGTTTTTTTTCCACCATGTATCCATCCAGTAAGTCCTCAAGTTGATCTGCCATTGTAGGACTCCCTTGACTAGTCCACTAATGGGTAGCTCCTTAAGTAGTTATCCATTATTACCAGTTCAATAATATAAGGTGTTGCATGTTCCTCAGGTTTCAGCCATTTTATAGCTAAATGCATCATGTCAAATATTTGAAAACAGGCATGTCTATACATAGAATTAGACCATGTGTGGAAGCATTGGAACTGCCCTGCCTCTGGGATTCCTGAATGGGCTAGTATTTCTTCTAATTTGGCTTTTTATAGGCAGGGGTCTCAGCCATTTCTATGTTAAAATAGGCTTTTTTGGGATTTGCCTATCAGGAATGAGCTACTAGCCTGGTTTACTCAGTTGATTATCATCTCTCTGTTTCAGCTGTTCTTTCAAGAGCTAATAAATAAGCCTACAAGTCATTGGATAGTTCATTTTCCACAGGAAGTGGTTAGCTTGAATTTCTTGTCCCAGAATGAGAACCTTCCTGGATGTGTTTCTCTCCCCCAGCCAGAAAATGAAATTTCCACATCATTGCTACCTATAGGTCCTCCACCATGAACCAAGAAAAGCACACCACCTACCTGGACTTACTGGAAACACTCTTCATACAGCCATTACCTTAGTCATGGGTGATTTCAACTATCTTTCCTGGACTTTGTTAATTCAAATGCTCTGAAACAGATAGTCTGCACTCCCACAAGGGACACAAATGCCCTAGCCATAGTACTCACAAACATGGGGAGTTACTGCACTCCACCCCTGTGTGATGTCTTCCTTGGTAAGGTTGGATCATAAAACTGTCTTGTTTGAAGTAACTATTGGACCTAACACCTCCACAGGAGAAAAACAACTGATGAAGTTTTTCAAAGCTAACATCAGACTACTAAGCGATGGAATAAAAAGTTTTATACCTCCACATTCACAGACAATGACTGATATACAGTGGTGTACTCAGATACCCTGTACAAACATTTGAGCAGCTTTATGGACTTGGCTATACCTGACCAGATCAAAGCCAGGTCCTCCCAAAAAAAAAAGCCACCTTGGTAGATCTCAAGAATAAACAGGTTATATAACAAGAGGAAGAAACTGATGTCTAAGAATAAGAGGGAAATGTCTCAGCAAAGGAAGAATTCCCTCCTCAGCTTGAAAAAGCAAATCAGAAATATCATGAAATTTTCTAAAGCTAGGTATGAAGCTAAAATAGCATCCTTAACTAAGGATAATCATAAGACATATTTTAATTATGTCTGAAACCTAAAAGGGAATGCCCAGCTGTTTACAGAACTGGTAATAGATGGTACCATTCATACTACACCAAAGAAAATCACCAGCCTGCTAGCTGACAGATTTAGTGTAAATTTCACCCCCCTGGCCCCACTGGCCAAACCCAAAGCATACCTGTCACCTGTCCTCTGCCTAGTATTGCTAAAGATCAGGTCTTATCTGTGTTCTCCAAGGCCAAAAACGTGGTCTCAATGGGACCAGACAAAATTCCAGGATGCTTATTAAGCAATCTAAAACAGGACCTAGCAGACCTACTTAGCACTCTTTCTAACCAAAGCCTGAGAACTGACTTTGTTCCAGTGGAGTGGAGAACAGCAACAGTAATCCTCTTGCACAAAGGGAGGCCATCGACACACCCTGGAAACTATAGACTCATAAGTCTAATGAACCTCATCTGCAAGGCCATGGAAAGAATCATCATGGAACTTATCAACCAGGACATAGGCAATCTTCAAACTCTAGGCCCAACACAATATGGCTTTGTTAAGAGTATATCATGCTTATTAAACCTGGTGGATTTCTTTGAGAAAGTCACAAGCTCTGGATGAAGATAAGATGATGCATACCATCTATCTTGACCTGGCCGAGGCTTTTGACACAATACTCCACTCAAGTATTATTGAAAAAACTCTATCATTTTGAGATTAACCCTTATGTCACTAGATGGTTAGCCAATTGGCTCACTGACATAACACATACTGCCAATGTTGGTGACTCCACCCCTACGAGTAGTCCCGTCATCAGTGGTGTACCACAAGGTTCTGTGCTGGGTCCTTTACTGTTTGGAATGTGCTTCCCAGAAGTCCAGGCTAAAGTAGATGGCCTTTGGTTTGCCAAGTTCACTGATGATTGCAAATTGGGTGTAATCACTGAGTCCCCCAAGGATGTTAGCATACTACAGGAAGGGCTAACCCAGACAAATGACTGGTGCCATAGCCACTGTCTAAAAACTAAATGCAAAAAAAGTGCATTATTATTCCTTATGGCAAAGTAGAATTCCCTTCTAACTACAGTATTAACAACACCCCCCTAAGCTCAAACTCAGTAGTGTGAGACCTAGGAAAACAGATAGATAGCAATCTGAACTTTGACCACCATGTTTCCTCTGTGGTAAGGAAAGCATTTTATGTTGTGCACCTCACAAGTAAGCGCATCGTGTCCTGGTCTATGGATGTTATAGCCTCACTATACTTGACCCACATCAGATCAGTAAAAAAATTACAATGCTTCTGTTTTGCATGTACCTCAACAGACACCTGCAGCAGCTGCAGAGACCACAGAGGTTCTTCACCAAGAAAATACAAGGCCTCCAAACGATGATGTACATGGATAGACTAAAAGCCCTGTCTCTGTACGCTGTATTATATAGTCTGCTGAGAGTAGACTTTTTCCTGGCCTACAGGCAGTCTCTGACTTTTCCTGATGGATATACTTCACATACACAAATCTAACAGCACAAGAGTCACTTGCTCTAGGGATCTTAACCTAGCCTATGACATTAACAGAATATGCTGGAGAAAGCATTCAGTTCATGTGATACAGACCTCCTCACTGACCCTATTCAAGAGCAACCTGGACATATGGATGGGAGATCACAAATTCACTCCAGGGGTGGCACACATGTCCCTCATGAACAGGGGACTTGGTGTTGATCATAAACTAGTTCTTCAAAACATGTTCACCTAATAAGGACAGATGGGGCAACTTGGGATTAATATGGCTAGGCTTGTAAGGGCTCTATGGCTGCTAGCCTAGTAACCTCCAACGAGCCTATACTAAAGTCTGAGCATGAGCAGCAATCTGTCTGAGCAACAAACTGCTTAAGTACTTGCCTTCAAGACAATGATTTTTGAGGGTTTGGGATTCGGGTGCCTTTAGTGAACCCCTAAAATTCTCAATATGATAGATACACTTAGACACTCAATAATAATAAACTCCAACACAAGAGTCAAAAAAGTTGACTGGACTCATTTGCAGAGAACTGTCATTCAGTTTGCAGTTGGAAATACACAGCTGCTGTAACGTGTAACAGTGTAAACTTAGAATGAAAACACATTAGTATATTAACCATTCTGAATTTCTAAAAGGATCTGCTAATTCTGGTACAATTACAAGATAAAAAGTAACCAGATAAAAGGAATGCTTGTTTTTTTCATCAAAAAGTGTACAAAACAATAACTGTTAGAGAAGACAAGAAGGAAGTTATGTCACCTTATTTACCATTTAGAAATGTCACTAGGGAATGACATATGCTACATATGCATGACAACTTTTCACAAAACATTCACCACAGGATTAAGTTATACTGAGAACAATTTTACCTACTGAAACTAATTTTTCTGTCCCAGTCAAAATTCTCAGAAGTCCAAACTGCAGACTTTGACTCATAAAAAGAGCTGTCATAGAACCAGGCAATGCCACAGTGTATAATGTTGTTGCCTCACAGCAACAGGTTCCCTGGTCTGGGTTTATGTTCACTTACCAAAATGAAAAAAAAAAATGCAAACAGCTAAACCGCTAACAGGAAAAGCAAATATGAACATTATCAAATGATGACTTCTATGAAAATAAACACATCAAATGATCATGGTTGGCCAACAACCAAGAAGTAATGTGATGCATAAGGAAATTGAAAGGAAGCCTTGTAAATTTGCCCTATTCCACATTGTGGTGCGATCTTGGAGTTGGTTTGTATAGTTAGTGGGGTGTGCGCAGCAAGTCTCCCACCTTGGTTGGTTGAGTTCATGATGTTGGCCAACTATGGCCATTCGATGTGTTTATTTTCGTAGAAGTCATTGTTCAGTAATGTCTGTATTCACTGTTTTCCATTTGCGTTTTTTTTTTTCATTTAACCCCCACCCCCCATTCAACTCTCAGCTGGGGTGCCTTCTGTACAAAGTCTGTATATCCTCCCAGTGTTTGCGTGGATTTCCTATCGCCATAGCTGTGAGTGTGCATGTGACTGTGGGGTGTAGAAGAACTACTGCGGCAGAGCTAGCCACTCAGTGGTGTAACCCTTGGCTCTAGATGATTGTCACTGCTGAAGTGACACAGCAACCTCATGTACAAAAATGAGAAAAGGAAGTCGTGGATGGATGGATATAACTAGGCAATCTGCACCACCTACTGGATTTACCTGTGATGCATATACAACATTCTAAGGTTGATGCCTAAATCCTATTGCTCTGCAGGCCTTTAGGGTACTCACATCTGTCTCCCTGGTTCTGTGAAATGTCACTTCTCTTATACAAGTTGTGAATGATCAAATATTTCTAAGCACATGATGGCATGACTGCAGCCTTGAAATGCTGTAGCAATTAAGATTTCAACATCCATTGGGTATACATGGGACTGAGAACATGGACACATAAACAGTTATAGAGATAAAAAGACACACACACACACATGCACACTTTAGTTATAATGGTAATTACACAGGTAACAACCTAGCTACTTAAAAAAGTTGTGATGTCATGATCCTTAGCACCTATAATAGAGCAAGAGCCATGTAATAGATAAAATCACAAACCCCATTCACCATCAACACACAAGCAAATACACAAACATGCACACTCAGATACACACACACATACACACACACACACACACACACACACACACACACACACACACACACACACACACACACACACACACACACACACACATATTCCTCTTCCACCATGATCTCATGAACCAAAAACAGTTATCAAAGAATTTTTCCTGTATAGATACATACACGTATTTGACATGATGTGCTACAACCTCTACAACATATAAGGCTGAGGCTGCTATTCAGACCAGTACTGCTTCATTCTGCATGTTCTGCTTTCTGCACACATCACCTAGTCTGATAGCAGTGGCATCAGTCAAAATGTCATGCGTATGCCCCCCCCCCCCCAAAAAAAAAAGCAGATGCATCTCGCACGTTGCTGGTCTTCACTGCATTCCTTCTTCCTGGGGAAAGGCCAGAGAGGAAGCCTCTTCACTTTTTTCACTCTCTGGCTGGCCTTCTAATATCCTGGAATCTAGCTGAACCCAGGTCATCAGTGGTGCAGATAAATGCCCTGTCTTTTCTCCAATGAATGAGTCAAGGCATACTCAAGTACTTTAGGCACTGCTGTTCTTAATGGAAAGGGGAGCACATGGTACCATTAAGTAATGCATATTGTGTTTTGAGCTTGCTCTGGATTTTATGGCATGTCATGACAAATTTGTATTCACAGTAAGACCTAGTCAGGGGACAGCTACCATAATACAGTACATGTACATTGCATTAATACATTGTTATATATTAACAGGCATGTGCTTAGTGATTGATTTAATAACTGTCTCTCATTTATGACATAATACACATGGGCAATGGAAAAAAACAGGTGTAACAATAGTGTCTGGGTTTTTGGAAAACATGACAAGAGTACAAGTATTTAATGTCATCATCTTCCTGTTCACAAATTATTCACACTGCAAGTTGTTTTCATTGCATCAGTTAAAGACATAGTACACACAAACACTGAAATCCTCAACACAAGTTAATACTAGGCTATCAGTCTGCAGACTAACCAGTATCCAGAGGTCAGAATCAAACCCAGTACATTCTATCTGTGGAGTAAAGACCTTGACTATTACACCTATACTGCTTTTATTTTTGAAAGTGGAACACATGGTAGAGCAATATGCAGCTTTTATTTCTTCATATATTAGATCTGCCTTTTTCTTAAAGGCTTCTTTGGCATCTCCACCTTCTTTCTCTCCAATGAGGTCCAGCAGATTATCAAATATTATCCTAAGTTCTTCAAGGCTATTTTAAACTCTGCAATATGCTTCTTGGCTAAAAGATTAATGGTCTCTTTTAAAGCAACCATATTGTTCGTATACTGTTCTATATCATTAAAGTTTATAAAAACTTCTTTCCATGAGGAGTTGGGAACTTTTTTGGAATATCATAGCCACCCGACAGTCTGTACATTGCTTCTAGATGACTATCACAGTTGAAGTGACACCCTGTCTCCATGTGCAAAAATGGGAAAACGGGGATTTGGATGGCTGATGGATGGATGAACTTTAGTAGCAGCTCAGACTTAATGCTGACCATGCTCCTAGTCTAAATTAAGCTATCAGTATCACTAACATTCTTAAAATGAAAGCAGCAGGAATATAAATGATTGTTTAGTATTGCAATATTTATTTGGGTCTATATCACGAGATCAAAGAGACCGGAGAGCGAACAGCTTAAACAACAAAAATTCCATGCCTCAAAGTCGTTCTTGTGGGGGGCTGTGCCCCCCCCCCACCCCTTGCTAATGATATATACCAACTCCGGGATTACACTACAGTGAGGAAAGGACAAATTTTCTGGTCTTCACTGTACCGCAATCTCACAATAAACACATTGATGAATGGCATTTCCGATGTTAAAGCCGTTTGCACTCCAGCCTCTTCGATTTCGTGATAGGAACCCTATTCATTTTTGTCTTTTAAAAATTCTGACAAAAATATCAATCACTGTGTATAATTTGTGTTATAGATGTCATATGAGTGACTCATCTCATGTGTTTATCACATGACTTTTTAACACATTACTTTCTTCATATGATTACTGCATATTTCAAGTGGAGATTCTCTTAGAGTTTTGTTATTTCTGAAGAAGTCTTGTTTTTTTGGACAAAAACATTTAAACAATTTTTTGGTGAAGAAAATTTTGCTACCAGTTAAATAAAGTTCCAATAAAGTGAGTTATTTGGTAAGGATACAGTGTGTTTTTGTTCTGTGGATTTCTCTTTTCTTTCAGTTAAGTTGTTGAGCTATATCTGTTTTTCCCTTGTTACTTGTGACAAATGTAATGTTTGAAACTTGCAATTTCTTTTTCAAGATTAAATCAGTAACTTTGGTCAGTAAGCCCAATGACATCATGCATATTCTGTCAGCTATTGGTTTACTTTCCAATTACTACTTTAAGCATCTTCTAGGAAATTGGAAATGAATACATTAAAGAATGGAAGGCAGACACATTTACCTGGACTGATGAATAATGGATGTTTATTACATTCAAACATCTCTTAAGAAATACTATGGTGGGTCAGGATGAACAGTGTGCAACTCAATAGAAAATAATTTATAAACGGGCTGTGATGTGTTATTGTTTATTATCATGTGTCATAGTTACTGCGGTGGTGGTGCTGCGGTAGCGTTGTCGCCTCACAGTTAGATGTTGCCCATTCGATTCTCAGTTAGAGCATCTTCTGTGTGGCGACATGCATGAACGGGCGTTCCTTCATTGAAGGTTGTGCATTAGGCCCAGCAAGCCAGCACATAAAACTCTACTGCCAATCATTAGCATGCCGGAGTTGTGCTGTGGCGACCCCTAACCGGGAAAAGCCGAAAGACACAAACAAACATTGTGTCAAAGTTTTATTATCAGAAGGAATATTGATTAATTACCTTAATTCATCAATCAATTTATTAATGAATTCATTTAGATATTTTAATCAGGTAAGTGAACTGAGCTGCAGAATATTTTCAACTATAACTTGGAGCAAATAACAACCAGTCTTATAACAACAATGGTTTCAAGGCATACTGTGTTACCTAAATGTCACTATATAGTACAAAAGTAGAGACATTTAAGAGATTACATTGTCTTGTACTTTGGTATCCATAAGGACATATGCAGGGTACATTAAAATTTTCCAAACTTATTGCTTGACTGGACAGTATAAGATGGTATCATAATGGCTTTGCAATACATATTAGTCCTGTACAACATAATAGTATTTTCCATTTGGATTAACATTATTAATATTTCAAATGAATTGCCAGCAAAGGAAAGATGTGTGCTTAATTAAACTGTATAAAGCATTCATGCAAAAACTGTATTGATAAGTATCTGCTATCTTTTCAGCTATCACATTACTCCCTTGTTTTAGTTAACGCACACTTAAATAAATTGCAATGCATTATTAATTTTGGGTGTGTGAGCATTTCTACTGCTTTTATTTGTTGCAGGTAAGAGTCTTCAGCATGTTGCTTCTCAAAAGAAATGGAAATCTGAATAAGATGCAAAAGATGATGCCATGTGACTTTATAGTATGTCACTAAATTCATTAGGCCCAAAGATCAGCAACTCCTGAATCCTGAGTTATAATACAGTATACACAAATAACACACTGTACAATTTTAAACAAAGCTGAAAATAAAAAGTAGAAAACGAACACTCAGGTTTGCAAATTAATATACAGTGAAATGTATAAACACTAAAAGTAATTGCAACTTTAATCAGTCCTTATCTCACTCCTGTTACGCACAACACTGAAAACCATCTAAAATGTCAGTCTCTGCAATGAATTAAACTAAGACTGCCTAACAGAGACAGCTCCTGCTGAAGTAATTACTTCCCAGGGTACAAGTTGTGCGGCTGACATGCATAAGCCATCTGGGCACCAAGTTTAATTCTGTGCACAGACTCATCCCCGTCAAACTCAAGTTTGCAGCAGAACAGACATGAAGTCCTGGGGGATCTGGGGGTCTAATACTGTCACAGTCATTGATCTAAGTTTGCAAATTCCAGTTCATAACCTCCTAAGCTCCTGTTTATAAAAGGATTGTGGCAAGGTGTGCAAAAACCAAGTTACTTCCCTTAGGTGTTAAAACAAAGCTGACCCAATGGATTTGTGGCTTTCCAGGCACACACTCTGAATAGAAAAATCCATTTGTCATCATGCTACAGAAAGACCTTTTATTAACATCCTGAAAAACAATTTAAAGAAATTGATCAGTGGATTTCAATTAAGCTCCCTTTAGATGGGCAGTACACATTGTTCTGAGTGATCATCTCGTTTCATAAGCTATGGAAAAACAAAAAGGAACATCTGATTATTCCATTCTCTATACAGGATGCATCAAACATTAAAATAATCAGGTATTGTTTCAATATCATATAATATGCTATTTGGTTCAGTAAGCTGATATATGATTGCAGTCTCTCTGCATGCAAGTGTTCGGGACCATTGTGAATAACATATTTTCTTCACTGGAATATATATCTTGAATGACATTATGTTACAAAAGGGCCATTTTTATTTTCATATTGCATTTTCATAGTTTAGAAATCTTCATCTAGAAAGTGACACATTTCAAAGTTCCTATTTGGAAAGCTGACTCACTGAAATACTGTTTGAACTCCAGTGCCAATCAGTGGTTTCCCATAAGTTAATAGTGAGACAGCTGCTGATTAACCTCCTTAATTAGGTACCAGCTATAATCCAGTTATCTTCCCTACTTGTATGCAAACACTGTAGTGGGTATGAGCTATTTTTGGTGTCACTATAGGAGTTGGAAGTGACTTGATGACATTGGGGGGATGGTGGGAAGTCCCAGGGGCAGGGCATGTGTTCATTACTGCTAATAACTGAGAACATACACAAAGAATAGTGGACATGTGCTCACAACTGCTAATAACCGAGAAAGGTCACAGTTGATACTGAAATCCTCTAAATAAGAAGGAGACTACTGCTGGATGTGGATTTACAGGTGCAATGCCACAAATAAATGAATGACCACTACAGAAGGTGTGCTCACACATGAAAGCCTATCCCTAAATGAATATGTGATGGGTCCCAAACTGGATTTATAGCTTCAAGTCCTTGAATAAATGTAAGACCACTACAGAAGGCATTCTCACACATAAAAGCTAATCCATAAATGAATATATGACTGCTCCTGAACAGGGGTTTATAGCCTCAAGTCCTTAAATAAATGTATGACCACTACAGAAGATGTGCCTCACACATGAAAGCAAATCCCTAATGAAACTGCTCCTGGATAGGGGGTTGTAGATTCAAGTGCTTGAATAAATGTAAGACCACTACAGAGGGTGTGCTCACACATAAAAGCTAATCCCTAAATGAATATGTAACTGCTCCTGGACAGGGGTTTATAGCTTCAAGTCCTTGAATAAATCCAAGACCACCACTGGATATGTGCTTGAAACTAAACTTGAGTGAGTACAGGACTGATACTGAGAATACGTTCTTTTAGTAATGTTTGTCCAGTGGTTGCTCATAGAGGTGGCTGCAAGGTTAAATAAACTGTTGAGTCCAGATTATTGCATCATCTGAGGAAGGTGTTCATATATTTGTGCAGCATTTCTCAAATAGTGAGGCCAGTCTTCTTCTGGAAGCCCAAGTTAATTTGAAAACACTGTGCAATTTACACATTAATAATTCTGGGTTATTTTATGTGAGATCAAGCTAGACACAAAATGATAATAATGATATTTGTAAATATGTTGAATTTAACTGTAAAACAGTAGTAAAAGAATAATCTACTAAGTTAAATTTTGGTCCTTTCAAGTGAATAGTTTTATAGGTGACTACTAAGCTAACTACCCTAAAAGGTCATTTTAAGCCTAGTTAATAACTTATGGTCAAGACTAAACCCTATATCTTGTGCCTTTGACGTAAAGACATTAACCATTACACCAACCCGTTCCAATTTTTGTACTTGGCAGGATTTGAACTTATATTGGGAAACCCCAATGGATTTCAAGTTCATTGCCTTAACCACTTGGCCGCAACCATCAAGCAAGTTCAATACATTTCTAATCTCCTAATAAATGCTGTTCATAGGTAGCTATTAGGTTTTCAGTCTGCAGACTATTTTAAGTCTAGCTTATAACTAGAGAATAGAATCAAACCCTGTACCTTCCATAAGTGAGGTAAAGACCTTGACTATTATGTGTTTGTGGGAGTGGGGGTTGTGTTTGTTTTTCTTCTATATATAAAGTTTAGCATAAACTTTATAACAGAAGACACAAAGTACTTGTCTGATGTCTAAGGGAGATTAAATGTGATGAAGTGGAAGCTCACTATGTCTGATTCAAAATCTCTGTTTTGTTGTAAGGAACTGGAATTATTTATTTATTTTACTTGTTTGGAGGAACTGGAATTGTTTATTTATTTTACTGCTCTGGCTCTTTTTATTGCTGAAGAGAAGTGAGGAGAAAGATGATGGATTGTGGGAATCTAAGGACTTGGCAGACATCTCAGAACTTCTCAAGCAGTGTCAGCCAAACCAAAACAGAGACAGCTGCAGAGACATTTCCCTGGATTCAATAACTCTGTGCTGGAATAGTGCTATTCCTGCATGGAGTAGTTCATGTCCATGTAGTATTAGCATTAACAGCAGCATGCATTGCATATTCATGAAGGCGAGCTGGTGTTAAGGCTAAATGGCCACGAACAGTGAATAAGTGCAGGGGGGCATGTTTAAGTAGTGCACAGACATTGAACACGCCCGCTGCACTCAGAAAGTGTCATACGGCACTTTCAAAAGTATTTGAGTGTCTGCGGACACTGAAATTAAATTAAAATGAGTATTTCAATGTCTGCAGACACTGAAATAGCTAGAGGAGCAAGAAACAATGCAGGGGGTGTGTGACAAGTTCTGTCACACACTATCTTGGCATTGTAAAAGTGCAGTACAGCACTTTGCAAGTGCTGTCAGTGTCCATGGACACTGAAATAGCCAGCAAATCATTAAGAAGGTTCTCATCTCAGGTTCTGTCACACACCCCTGCATAGTAAAAGTGCCATATGGCCATAGCTGTCAACTGTACAGGTGTCTGCAGAATGCCCAAATGCCTGCCTCACATAGTTTCACCCTTCTAGAGCAATAAAGCAGTAAAAAAGCCATAAATAATGGGGGGACAAAGCCACAAAAATAAGGAAATGTCTAAAATATTGCACTAACAAACCTGAAAGCTGATAAAATAAAAGGATTCTAGTAGCACAGACTTCCTGCAGGGTATGAATATTGAAACAGAAATGCCTGCCATGTGAAAGCACTGTATGACCATAGCCATTACCTGTACAGCTGTCTGCAGAATGCCCAGATGCCGTCCCCGCATACCTCTCACCCCCCTAGAGCAATAAAGCAGTACAAAGCCATAAATAATGGGTGGACAAAGGCACATAAATAGGGACACATTATACAAAGTGCACAGACAAACCTGAAAGCTGACAGAATAAAAGGTTTGCAGTAGCAAGGACGTTATGCAGGGTATGAAGACTGAAACAGAAATGTCTGCCATGTGAAAGTACCATATGGGCAAAGCCTCAACTATACAGTTGTCTGAAGAATGCCCAGATGCCTGCCTCACATACCTGTCAACCTACTAGAGTAACAAAGCTGAACAAGGACATAAATATTTAATTTTTGTTCCATACTAAGGCATGTTTAAGCGTAGCTGAGCAGGTGTGCACATCATGGTCCTCTGCCGTGCATTGCTTAAACACCCCAGAGGAAATAAATAAAAATATACAGCTAAATTTCCCAAACCAAGATAGTGTATTGGTTAGAATTCCAGCTTTACGTGCAGGCATTCATGGCTTGAGTACTGAGACAGGCAATGTATTTTTACATGGGAAAGCATTGTTAACATTTTTTAATGTTAAATTATGTGGTAATTGATATTTGTTACCCAGGGTAGTGTAGCTGGTCCAAAATGGAAGTGTGAGTGCATATAACATGTGAAACCACCCATGTATACACAAGTGTCCCAAACAGTATAGTCACACCCCTTGCTACTGTAATGAAAGCACATAGAGGGTTGTCATGTAAAGTAAATCATATAGATTTACTAAGTGAAATCATTTGTCTGATATTTGTTTTAAAAATGAAAAGTAAGCAATGGTCAGAAATGCTCAGCTATGCTTAACATGTTTAAGCATCACTTAGATGTGAATGCAAAGCAGCAGGTAGCTCAGCTAAGTGGATTTGTGCACTGTTAAGCAGTGCTCAGCAATTAGCCCTCTAAGTGCTGTTCAACTCAGCTTAGTGGATTTTCACAGTGCTTAGCGAAGCTTAACATGTTCAAAATGGTCTAATGATGGCAAAGGGCAGGAATATTACCTTATTTAAAGGACGCGGGCAGGAATACAGCCAGAATCTGCTATAGTTTATCTGTGCAGGTACTATGGCTGGTGTAGGTGAAGGGGCGTGCTTTCGGGCACAGCTCTGGAGCATTCAGGAGTCCAGGGTCATGGCTGGACGCCTTTAAGAAAACTATGAGGAGAGACTGCTGCAGGGCCAGTACCAGGATGCACAATACAAAGCGGAGGCCTGAGACCATCTCGCACGTGATCTAACCAGTGCTACTGGCATCCCCTGGACTGGTGAGCTAGTACGGCACCACTATGTTGACCTAAAGTGGAGGAAGAGAGCACTCTTGGCCCAGTGGATCTAAGCTGCACAGGTACGGAATGCTCCAGTAGTGAGTAAGTGTCACTATCAAGTAGATTGTAGCAAATACTAGCCTGAGAATGTGATAGACAGGTATGTATAATATTTGTTTTTCTCCCCTACAGCTACAGCAGAGAGGGCTAATTATCTAGAAGCCCATGCTGACAGACTGCTGAGGCTGCACCACCAGGCTGATGAGTACAAGTCTATTTTTCAGTATGGTATGCGAATAGCTAAGGAGGAGTACATTGCTTACTGCTAGTAGATATACTGTTACCAAGTTAACTGAATAAATACAATAGTTTGAATGACTAATATTGATGTGTAATAATGATCCCAACAAAAAACTGTTGTGTTTATTCTGCCATGTTGTAGACATATATAATGTATACAGGTTCTTCACAGCAAATATGGTGGTGACAGCATACATTACTTGAGGTTGTTCTCTCAACCAGCTATTAAGAACAACTGTAGATGGTGGAGCTATAAAACAAAATAAAACTGAAATATAAAATATATACTTTACTAAGCTCTGAACCCTGAATAGTAATGTGCAATGTTTCAAATTGTGTTTCATCCAGCATTGCCTTGTGTTAACCTTTGCTTTCTAGATTGTAGTAATCCAAAGGATTAATGCACAGTCCAATAATTATCTGTCATGCATGCATCACAGGATTACAAGTTCAGACTGTCTAACCAAGAGACTATTAGGCAAAAACCAGTGAAACAAAAAACAGAAGCTCTCCAGTAGCTCAGTGTGATGAGAAATAGCTTAGCTGTTAATTTTGCACACCCAGACATGGTTCGAATCCAGGGAGTGGTACTAAGATGTGTGTGTATCTACACACAAGGAATCAGGAATATAAACAGTCAGGTAGTGTTAACAGATATTTTCTCCACAGGGTTTACAGGTAATGAAATGGTTGTAGCTGTATGAAGGGTATACTAATAAACTGTGTCAAACTATTCAACTGTCCCACCCCATGCTTGCAAATGACAGCAGGATAGGTACATACAACATACACACTTCCCAATACGTGTCTCTCAAGTGTCATGCTTTCACGGCTAGTGGCCAGTGCTGCCAATAACCTTGGACACAGATAGGAAACCAATTTAAGTGTGCTAGTACTACACTCACATAACAGCAGTTCAAGGTACTCCTCCTGTGCCAGATATGTAACCCTGACATGTACAAGTCCCCTCTAGTTATGTACCCAGAGTTGTCACAGTTTGCCCCATACCATTCCAGGCTGACAGTTTCATAAGCATGTTTGTGTTACAGAAGCTATGGGCCATAGGCAGATACAAAGTGAGGGCAAACCCATACAATATTGAGCAGTACTGTTGTGGAAAGTAGAAGCATAAACCGTTGTTAATGGACATTTTGTCTCTCCCCGCACTGCTCATCTGGATCAATACTATAATCCATATACTAGGGGTATGTTTTTCTCCAAACCTAATGTTGGGACTTGTGTTCTATTATTGTTCATATATTTGATTGGTCGCATGTTAACATACCTTGTTCAAATACCATTGTTGGTGGCCTATTGCTGTCAATGTTACTGCCATGCTGTTATGGTGCATACTGTTGTTCCATTTATGCACATGTTTGTTTGCTATGCAACTGTTTCAAATCTGTTTTATGGAGTTAATTGGAACACCCATGCATGCTTTCATAACTAATCTTGAAATGTGTTGTTCATGACTAACCAACATATTTTTTAAAACCTCAACACCGTAGCACATTTGGGAAGGCAGATCCCAGCGGATCCACCTGTCCCGCCTCATCTGGCTGTGACACTGGGCCCCAGCATGTCTGGGACCTAACCCAGGACTTCCTTGTCTGATGGTCCTTCACCACCTTTGGGTGGAACTGCCTCAGGGGATGGGACCTGGCCCCCCTGGGAGTGGGCATGGATAGGAGCCTGTCACCTGCAGTCAGTTCCAGGGTTTAGTGCCCAGTGCCATCCAAGCAGAGTTGGGTGGGTAGCCATGCCAGATTGAGGGCTGCCTGGAGCACCTCGAGAGGCAGGCAACCCTTCCTGTCCAGCCCTCAGCACAGCCACCTTCAGGGTCATGAAGGAGCAATGGTGACTGCCCATGGGTGGGGACCTCAGTCCCACTGGATCCATTTGGGGCCTCATGGGTTTGGGATTCCCAACTACCCTCCCTGTCAAAGGTGTTTACCCCCCTCATGTGTCATATAACGCCCGTCTGCTGTCTTGTCTGCCTGCAAATGCAACTTATCCCACCCAACCTACCTCCCCAAACACACCTATGGCCCTTCCCCAACATCCCATTCTCACCTTAAAAAAAAAACAAAAGGGCATCTGTCCCGCAAAAAAAATAGCCCCATACATAGCTCTAGAATTCACCCCCATGTACAGTAAAACTAATCAATCAACCCACATATTCCTCTGCAAATGTTTGTTGCCTAACCACTCCCTGTGGGGTGTGAGGCTGTAAATTACAAATTCTACACATTTAATTCACAGCTGTTGCTGCCAAAGAAATGTAGAGCTACGGTTTTTCCTACACCCATCCTGCACATCCCTAGCTGCTTTTCATAATGTTTTACACTCTGCTTGCCCCCAATTTACCACTTTCCTATCACCCTTTTTTCTTTTCTTTAAAGAAAATTAGCGCGGGGGTAAGAGAAGCTAACAGGGCTTAACCATCTGTAAGCATCACTTAGCTGCCAACAAAACCATGCAAACCCACTTACAACTGCCTTAATCACTTTGTCTCCATCAGCCCTTGTTCTGCCCGACAACAAGGTAATCAGCCCTGCCAATGCTCTGCACTACAATCACAGCAACATACCACTACATCATCTGAGCTGTGGGAGTTTGTATTGCTTTTAAAAACATATTATTCATTCTGGTCATTTAACATTAATGACAAAAGTAATCATTTCCAAGTCTGGAACCCACAACCCTGTGCACAGCAACCACAGCAACATACCGCTACACCATCCAAATTATAGGAATTTGTAATGTTTTTACAAACATATGGACAACAGTCATTCAATATAAGGGGGGTTATGTATCCATACTCCTGTTATATATATATATATATATATATATATATATATATATATATATATATATATATATATATATATTTATTTATTCATACATAGATATATAGACAGATAACCAACCTCTCACTGCAACACATCTGCAAAAAGCCCAACAAATGGGCTGGATAAAGGGCAAACATTAGTGACATCTTTGAAATATGGCTGTTATACATGTATAAGTCTACTAGAGTGGCATGGTTTGCTTTAACATACAATGCCAGATAGATTCCAGCTCTGAAACATAGCTGAATGTCATTATTTACTGATGTCAATGCTCACATCATCCCAGTGAATTCTCAGAAACCTCCAACTGTTGTGGCCAACAGAAAAAATGTATAACTCATGCATCTGGACAGTGTCTAGACATCTGGACAGTGGAGAAGTATGACCACAGTCATGTAACAGAATGTAAAAACCCATGACAGCTGCCAACCATGTCACTCAGCACCTTTTGAACCACAGTAAGACCAACATGACACTAACCCAAATCAGCTCTGGACAATTACCCATGTATATCCAAATATATCATGCACTACAGGGATGGAACTGCAGGGAAAAGCAGATAGTGGTGCATAAATGTCTACCCACAACCATTTACACCACATTCACAGCAACATACCAGTACCCCAAATGAACTGTAGAATGACTGAACGGACATATCCTGATTCCCAGTCACACACTACACTGACATATACTGGCCCAACTCACAGTGTACTGGGAATCCTGAGGTGTTACAGGACATTTCTCAGTCTGCCCCTACAAACATACACACCTGATAGACCACCAGCAGCTGTAGCAGCATGCACAGTCAGATAGAAAAAGGATCTGTGACACTCACATCTGCCACTCTCCTTACTCAGCCAAACAAACATCTACACAAAACACAATCTTGGCAGTCACTTCACAATGGCCAGACATACATAACTCTCATATGTACAGATTTTTACAGAATGTCCAGAGTGTGAGACCATATTCATGGTCACTGCCTCATACCACTTCCGGGAGTCTGCTAAGTCAATGGGATGATACCTTGAGTGCAGTCACTAAATAATGATATCACATACCTCTGACCCTCTTACTGCAAGACATCTGGACAAAGCATGACATACTTGGGGGACAGGGGCCAGAAGAGGGGCATATCTCACATAATAGTGTTATAAACTGAAACAGTTGCCAGTGTCACAGGCTTTGTTGTTACATAACTCCCTGAAGTTATAATGTCTGAAACACCAATGGATGTCAAAAGTTACTGACTACAATCATAGCATTATCCTACTGCTTCCAAAAACAGACATTGTCTGAGGAACATAACAGACAAATCTCTGGGCAGTTTGTGGACATCTGGACAGTTCAGAGGTATGTCAGAGACATATCACTGTCAGACATCAAGCCACACAGAAAATGCATGTCAAGATGAACCCTGTTAAACTAGCAACTGTCTATGTGTACAACACTACTGATTTATAATCTGTACCCAATTCTGGAGCTTTGTTCCCCATGTTCCTGGGATGTCTCCACATGTCCTCTCCTGAGAGGTATTTCCACCTACTGTCTGTGAAGATGTAGCCCCCATACCTCCATAATATCCTCTGCACAAGCAAGGAAAGGGGGCAAGGCAAACATGAAGGCTGTAATTATAGCACTGTGTTGTTATGGCATTGGCAAATGGAAAAACATCGCAGCTGCTCTGGATGCAAGTAGCAAGTGGGAGCCACACTTCTCAGCTGAATTCCAGTTTCTTGTTAATTCCCTCACTCTTTACGCTACATGATACACCCAGAGATGTGCTGTTGGATAATGGTAAAGGCTTTGTGGAAAGAGTATGTTCACAGCCCAACATAAGTTCCTTATCTGAAATGGATGCAGCAGGTGCTAAACCTGCCACTTTGGAGACTGTGGTTAACAGAGATTTGGGAGCTATACCAAAAAAAGATTTAAATACAAACCCCAAAGGGGCTTCCAATGATAAAATGGATATTTTTTTACAAAGTTTGCTGAAAGGGCCTAAAAATCCATTTGGCTGTGGGAAAATGCCTTCAGATGTGCAAGAACCCAATGTTACAGCTAATTTTGATGTGTTAGAGAAAGAACTGATTGAATTAATATGCCTGTAGTGGGACATTTTATTTTTTGAAATGCAAAACCAAGGAGATGATAGACACAGCAGTTAAAAGATAACTTGAGTTTAATGAAGTTTGAGTGCTTTCGCGTTGCTTCCACAACATTTCTTCAGATACAATAAAATAACATCTCAAAATACTTGTATTTAAGTCTTCATGTTGTTGTTGTCTTTCGGCTTTTCCTGGTTAGGGGTCACCACAGTGGAACTCCGGTCTGTTAATGATTGGCAGTAGATTTTCACGGTGCTGAGTTGCCAGCTCGACGCCCAACCTTCAACGAAGGCACGCCCATTCATGCATGTCTTTTGGAATGCCACTCGACCCGCGGAGAGGACATGCAGACTCCACACAGAAGGCACTCACCGCACACTAGCTGAGAATCGAATGGGAGAACTTCTTGCTGTGAGGCAACAATGCTACCGCTGCACCACCGATAAAAATACTAGGAGTAGTCACATGGCATATAAAACAATCAGCTGACTCTTCAGTTATACTAATCACCTGACCTAAACTCCAGCTTGCAAAATCACTAATACCACATTCATCATAAAAAAAAAAGAAATATAAAACATTCAGCCTATAATGCAAAGCTGAAAAGCTGATAAAATGAACATATTAAGTACCTAAATAAAATATACATACAAGTTTGTATATAACAAACAGTTCTTATATTATCAAAGGCATAATCATATTAATAGCACTCAGACACCCCTGATGGAAGTCATAAGAACTAGCAAATAAACACATACAAAGCTGCTCAATAACACCTTCAAGATGTAAACACAAGGCCTGCATCACTGTGTCATTTCTGTTTAAATTTCTACAACCTTTCCATATAAAAAACAACAAAGTTTGCAAAAAAAATACTTATAGTCTCACCTCCATGGCTTCCACTTAACACAGCTTATGACTAATCAGCAAATAGGTCTATTTCAAATGAGTCTGCATACACATGCCATTTCAAAATCAAGTTAAGTAGTCCGTGCAAGTAAATCTAATCAACAGCAGTCTTGTGTTTATAAAGAACCACAAAATAAGTAAAAAATTCTTATCTGGAGACCCCCATGGCTTTACTAAGCACATCTTCTCATAAATCAACAAGTTTATCTATTGTAAATGAATCTGCATTCTAATGCCTTTTCAAAGTCAGCTATTACAGTTTGTGCATACAAATCTGGAAGACATGGATCAGCTCACTGAGCATAGACTAATAGCTAAACCTTCCTGTTATCCAACATACTCATTGCATATGAAAAAAGTTCTATTCTAATTTTTACTCACCGGAGCTTTTGGTCATAATTATAGCACTGTGTTCCTATGGCATTGGCAAAGGGAAAGACAACACAGCTGCTCTGGATGCAAGTAGCAAGTGGGAGACACCGATTGGTGCACAGGTCATCCCCTCCTCATGAGCAGTACCTACAAAAGGCAAGCTGCTGTCTATGCAACACAGGTCTCAACCTATGTACACAAAGACAGACTGCGACTACACAAACCTAACCATTTGCATTGTTGTGAGTGAACTCCTGAGCACTATAACAGGTATGCCAATCATGTAAGCTTGTAATGGAATGCAGAATGGGGGAATGCAATAATGTCAAATAGGATATTAAACACTAGGCCGCAACAAGACCTGCTAGATTCACATGCTGCTGTCTGGCTCCTATGGCCCTTTCTGCTTGCCCTGCCTGCATTGACATGGAGCACATCTCTGACCCCTCAGTCACCCCAGCAAAGATCAGCTCATGTATGACTACTAATGGAGTCTTTGTTGTCCAATATTGAGTGGGTCACTGGTAGGTCAGCTACCTGGGATGTTGTAATTATTCATATGTCACTTGTGAATGCTACTCTGATACATATGCTTGTCTTACAAATGTAAGAGATGTACATAAGGTATGTGCATACTACATGACAGGTGCAGATGTGTGTGTTGAACTGTATGTGATATACTGAGCCCATTCCTGACAACTGTCCAGAGTTTTGCAGACTGACCACATGTTTGTCTCATATTTGTAGTCAATGCCTCACACAGTTGTGTATTGTCTGGCACATCACTGGCAACCCATTAAAGACTGAAGTCATAACAAATTAACACGCATTTCATTGTCAGATGTCATATCCTGCAGAGTCACCTGTGAATGTGACACCGTCTTTGCTGGCAACTAAGTGTGTTTCAGCTAGATTCATAAAGTGACACTATTCACTTGCCTTTGCCCATCACTGATGTGTGCTTTTGTGCAGATGTCTTGCTCTAAAAGGAGCTAGGTGTCTTACCATGAAACCTGTGTTAATGCAAGCATACCTTGTCCTGTAGGATTCTAACATTTGTGCAGTCACTGACAACTGCATTTTAGCTGTGGAGAGCACACCAACCTTGCCAGGTCACTCATCCCATCATATGTTTAGACCCCAAATGGAGGCCAGCAAAGCCACAGGAGGTGGAGTGTTGAACATTGGCATGCACATACACACCTCCAGGCTGGCCCAACAGTATGACACACAGTTGACATCCTGAGTGCAGTTAACAGTTGACAAAACACCCACGCAAATCATAGCTAGCTACACGCCTCCAACCATGACTATGGGCACCCACCACACCTATTGGGACCTGCTGGAATCTGGCAGGATTCAGTCATCTACCCTGCTCCTGGGTGACTTCAAATACCCAACCATAGTGTGTCTGACCTATGCCACCTGAACATGAACACACATAGACTCCTCAGCTTTGTCAATGGCAATGCAGTGAATCAGCTGCTCAACAATCCTATGGCAGGTGGGAATCTCATGTTCCTGGTCTTAACCAACATGAGTAGCCACTGTAGCACTCCTACAGTGCCATCCCCCTTGGTAATATCTGACTACATAGCCGTCACTGTTCAGGTCACCATCTCCCCTGCCCCCCCCCCCCCTTTACAGTGTCAAACAGAATGAACTGTACACAAATGACTATAAATCCCCTCAGAGCAGATAGAAGTAGCTGTACAGTCAATGTCCCATCTGTTGAAACTAGCAGCAGTGTCCAGGCCCACACCACAATACTATGTGGGCACCTACATAGCTGTATGGACTCAGCAGTACATGACAGGACAACATCATCTCCCTCATGGTAGGGTAAACACCTGTGGTGGAGAGTAGCAATACACAAATACTGTAATAGGTGGAAACAATTGCTGGACAGCCAAGAAAGAACAGGTGCCTCATTGGAAGCAATGTCACATTGGCCTGCATAAGCATGTAAGGGCACAGGTGATGTACCCTAAGGCTGTCTTTGAGTGCAAATTAGATTCATCCACCAAGGCAAATCACTAGGCTTTCCACACATGTGTCTACAATTCCAGTGGCAACACACAAATCTGCTCTGTAGTGGTGGTCAATAACACCACATGCACATATGGCATAGATACAGGCAACCAACTGCAGACAGGTGAAGTGTAAACACCACCACCCTGTCCCCACAATGGTACACATGTGCATGTAGAGCACCTGCCCCCCCTCCTCACATCCCTGGCTACATCCCACATGAACACAGGCATGGGCTCTCAGATTCATTCTACACTGTAGTCAACCACAGTCTGACCACCAGTGTCATCCCATTTGCACAGAGGACAGCCACTGTCATCCCTATACACAAAGGCAGAGAAATCCACCAACCCAGCCAATATTATGCACATCAGCCTATCTAGCCTGTTCTGCAAGGGCATGGAAGGCAATATCAAGGACATTATGAACAGGGACATCTGCAACATCAAAATGCCTGGGCCCACACACCATGGTATTGTCAAAGGGAGATCAGGCCTGTTAAACCTGATCAACCTCTCTGCAGTGGTCAACAAACACAGGGACAAGGGGAAGATGGTGAACAATGCCTACCTTTGCATAGCCCAATCCTCTCACACTAATCCCCAGGTGGACAGGATGCATACACCTACACAGCTAGACACCAACCTGTAGGTTACCAGATGGGTAGCTAACTGACCCAATGATAGTACCCACCCAGTCAAAGTAGTAGAACCTACCTTTAATAGTAGATTCATCCACAAGGGTGAACCCCAAGGATCAGTCTGGGGGCCTCTACTGCTTGAGATATATGTATCTGAGGTTCAGGACAAAAGCAGTGGTCTGTGGCTGACAAGGTGTATGGATGCTTGCAAGCTGTCCACTGTCTTACATTCCCCTACTTATGTGGCCATCTGGTACAAGGAGCATTACAGCAAACAGAATGCCAGAAGAGGCATCATTCCCCCTGCTGTGGCAGATGTCATCCACACTAAGTATGACAGTAATAATGTACTGAGCATGCAATCAGGTGTGAGGTGACTTGTGCATTGAGGATGGTAGCAACCTGACAGTTTCCCACCATGTGGGCACCATTGTCTACATGGCCCACCTCACAAATATAGGTATGTCATAGGTAGGTTATAGGTAGATATAATGTGAAGGCAGACCTCTAGAGTACTGAGCAGTACTGTTGTAAATATAGAGGCCTATGCAGCTGTTAATGGACTTTTCTTCTCTCCACGCCACCCCTCATCTGCATCACTAATTATTATTCATATACTACAGATATGTTTTTACCATCATTGTTACTGGCATGCTGTTACAATGCTTGCTGTTGTTCCAGTTATGCATGTGTTCTCTCTGCTATGGAACTGTTTCACATCTGTTGTTTTGGGTTAATTTGAACACCCATGCATGCCTTTAAAACTAATATTGAAATGTTTTGTTCATGACTAACCAACATATCTTGGAAAAACTCAACACCATAGCACATTTGGGAAGGCCAATCCCAGCTGATCCACCTGTCCTGCTCCATATGGCCATGGCACCAGGCACCAGCACCTCCGGGACCTACCCTGGAACTTCATCTTCTGCAGCCCTGCACTACCTTGGTGTGGGTGTGGAGATGAGCCCATTATCTCCTGTCAGTTCTGGGGTATTGTGTGCAGTGCCATCTGCTCTGAGTTGGGTGGCCAGCAGCACCAAATGGAGGACTGCCTGGCACACCTTGAAGAGCATCCTGCCCCACCTGTGCATCCCCCAGCACAGCCACCATTGGGGCTGTGAAGTTGCAGTCATGACTGTCTGCAGGTGGGGATATCAGTCCCACCGTATCATTATGGGGGCTCATGGGCCTCTGATTCCCAACCATCCTCCCTGTCTCAGATGTTTACCTCAACATGTGTCATACACTGCCCCTGTCTGCTGTCTTGTCTGTCTTGTCTGTCTTCCTACCCAACTTACCTCCTCGGACGTACCTACAATCCTTCCCCAACATCCCACTCTCTCCTTAAAAAAAAGGCATCTGTCCCCAAAAAATTATCGCCCCATACATAGCTGCCCATTTCGCACGTGTCCACTGGACACATGTAATCTGGTGCAATTCTCTTGAGAGCACATTTCTGTTGTCCTCACCCCTCTCTCTCTGGGGTTTGAGTGTCAAAATTCACATCCAAATTCTGTACAAATGCACAGCTTTTGCTGTATAAGAAATGGACAGCTATGGACGTTCCTTACACCTGTCCTGCACATCCCTAGCTACCTTTCATATTGTTTTTCCCTTTGCATGCCCCTTTCTCACCACTTTCCTATAACACCTTTTTCTTTTCTTTTAAAGGCATTAGCGTGGTTGTAAGTGGGAGTAAGTGAGTTTGCGTGATGCTAAATGAAGCCAAAAAGGATTAAGCATCAACTGCGGTGGTGGTGCTGCGGTAGCTTTGTCGCCTCGCAGTAAGACATTGTCCTGTTTGATTCTCAGCTAGAGCGTCTTCTGTGTGGAGACATGCGTGAATGGGTGTACCTTCGTTGAAGGTTGTGCATCAGAGCCAGCAACTCGGTATGTAAAAATCTACTGCCAATCATTAGTGGACCAGAGTTCAGCTGTGGCGACCCCTAACCGGGAAAAGCCGAAAGACAACAACAACAACGGTTAACCATATGTTGGCATCGCTTAGCATCATGCAAACCCGCTTAAAGCTGCTTAAAAACTGGTTTAATCACTGTCTCCATCAGCCACTGTTCTGCCTAGCAACAAAATAAGCAGCCCTGCCAAGTCTTAAACCCAAGAGCCTGTACACTTTAGTCAGAGCAATGTACCACTACACCATTGGAGCTGTAGAAAGTTCTGATGCTTTTTCAAATATATCATTCAGTAGAGTCATTTAACAGTAGGGAAAAAGCTCTGTAGGATAACTCAGGTTTTGTATATATACAGATATATATGTATGGAGATGGATTCACTTTATAATCTCTAAATACTGGAATATCGAATTTCAGTATTTCAAGACTATAAAGCCGAAAAATCAAAACACCAAAACCCCAAAAGCGCAAAATTCAAAATCGCAAACATAAACACACCATAGAACACATACACCATCCTCCCCACATTACAACAAACAAACAAAACACACACAAACACAACAAAACAAATAGATAAACCTGCCCTACATATAAGCAGGGGGGCAAGCCCCCCTGCACCCCCCATATCCCCACTACTTATATATACTAACTCCGAGGTTGCACCAAACAGAAAAAGACCGTAAACTCACCATTAGGCAATCTACAGTCCTCCCGCACACACACATCACATATGTACAAACACCACCACTTTCAACACTTACACACTCATACTCTTACCTACCCTAACCCACACCTAAAACTTCCACACTCACATACACTCAAATCCCTACCCAAAACCCTTAAAAAATATTTACTTACCTTAATCTCCAACCATATCCACATACCACACCATACGTCAGGCACACAGTATATTCCACTTCACGTAGCACACCACCACAACCACGAATTTGACATTTCTGGATTCGCATTTATGGGGTTTCGCTATTTTGGAAGTTTGGCTTTATAGTCTTGAGATACTGAAATTCAATATTTCAGTGTTTTGAGATTATACATTGAATTCATGGAGATACATATATATGAAAAACATATTAAAGATATATATATATATATATATATATATATATATATATATATATATATATATATATATACCTATACATATATATGCATAACATGTAATGCAGTCATACCTCAGAACCATACCTATCAACCTCTTAGTGCATTAGTGCAAGACATCTGGGAAAAGGCTGTCAAAATAGGGGGACAATGGGCATATGGACGTACTTTAAATATTGCCATTAGAAATATAGACAGTTGCAAGAGTAACAGGGTTTGTTTCAGCATACATTTTCTGAAGAATATGAGGTCTCACACTGAAATGTATGTCATCATTTACTGACAGAAATCCTCAGATAATCACAGTGATTTACCAGAGAAATACAAATAATTTGTGGAACAGACTGAAAATATGAGCAATAAACCTGGACATTCTGAAACAATCCAGACAGTTGACAGGTATGCTCAGAACCCAGTAGTGCAACAAATTTGGACCAAGCCTGACAAACTGGGGGGAGAAAGCCATGAACATAGGGACATATCTGCAATGCATGAGTAGATAAGCTGAGACAGTTGCTGCAGTAACACAGTCTGTTCTAACATATATTGACTGAAATAGCACAAGTCAAAGACTCGGTTGCTTCTCATTAGTTAGTGACTTAAGTCATCACATCATCCCACTGATTTGTCAGGAATACACAACACTTATGAGGACCAGACCAAAGATATGAGCAAGTCAACTGGACATCCTATGCATATCTGGACATAACATGACATTAGGGAAGTGACACTGAGCTGCTAAGCATGTCACCAAGCACTGTCCAAACTACAGTCAGACTGACACAACACTACCCTAAATCAGCTATTGGAAATTACACATGCATTTGCAAATATATCAGGCACTACAGGGATGTCAAAGGAGTGAAAAACAGACACAGGTATGAAATTGTATACCGACAACCAATTTCACCACAGTCACAGTGACATACTGCTAAGCTAAATGAACATTAGAGTATAATGACTGTGTCAACAAAAATATCCTCACACACTACCCCTACATATAGTGCCCCAAGTCACAGTGTAGTAGGAATTGTGAGGTGTTACAGGACATGCCTCAGTCAGCCCCTACAAAGATATACAGCTGAAAGACCACCAGAAACTGGAGCAGCATGCACAGTCAGATAGAAAAGGAGCCACTTACATCTACCCCCCTGACACAGACCAACTAACATTTACACACAACACTGCTACACAATCCTGACAGTCTGTTAACAGTTGCCAGTCATACACAGACCTCTCAACTGTATGTGTTCCCAAAGAATGACCAAGCTTTGTCCTCATATATATGTCATTTCCATCATAACATGTCTGGCATGCTACTATATGGCCTCTCCCTCATAACATGTCTGGAATTCTGCTACACCACTGGGGTGATATCAGGAATAAAGGCACTAAATAATGGTATACAATAACTATCAACCTCTTACTGCATGACATCTGGACAAAGCCTGACATAACTGGGGACAGAGGCCCAAAAACAGGGTCATATGTGAAATATTGTTGTTATAAACTAGAAAAGTTGCTGGTGTTACAGAGTTTGTTGTAACATGTCTTTTCTAAGAGATATGAAGTTAGAAACACAAATGGATGTTAGCATTTACTGACTGCAATCCCCAGAGTATGCTACTGATTTGTCAAGGACAAAAACTGTTTGTGGAACAGACCAAACATAAGAGTTGAACCTCTGGCCATTCTGTGGATAGCCCTACAGTTGAGAGTTATGTCAAAACACATAACACTGTCCGAGTTAAAATTACACAGAAAATCTATGTCCACACAAACCCTGTTGAACTAGCATCAATCCAACATATATAACAGCATTACTTATATTCTGTCCCTAAGTCTGGAACCTTCTCCTCCATTTTGTTGGGCTGTCTCCACATTTCTTGTTGTAGGAGGTATTTCCAACTACCTTCTGTAATGCTGTTGTCCACACACCTCCTTGATGTTCATCTCACAGGCAAGGAAAAGGGGCAACGCCAACATGAATTACTGAATTATAGGAGTGTGTGGCCATGCCATTGGCTATAGGAATAACAACAGAGCTGTTCTGCATGCAGTTAGCAAGTGGGGAACACCAACTGCTGCACAGGCCATCACCTGCTCATGAGCATTAACTACAAAAGGCAAGCTGCTGGCTATGCAAAACAGGTCTATACTTCTACATGTGTAGACAGAGAGGGAGAGAAAGAGAGAGACAGAAACAGAAACCAAAACCAACAATAGTTGGAAAGAAAAAAGGTATGTCAAACAAGTAAGCATGTAATGGAATGCAGTAGGGTTTATGCAAAAATGGACAGTAGGATGTTAAACAAATATGTCTCAACAAGACTTGCTGTACTGATATATTGCTGATCAGCACCTATAGACATAGCATCTAGGTCTGTCTGCAGTGACATAGATCATAGCTCAGGCCCCTGAGTGACCTCAGGAAAGGACGGCTCACATATGTCTACTACTGGAGTGTATGTTGAACAATACTGTCTGTGACACTGCTAGGCTAGCTAGAGGGATGTCATAAATATCCATATGTTACTTGTGAATACAACTATGATGCATGTTTGTCTCACAAATCTAAGAAACATATACAGGGTATGTGCATAGTAAACTATTGTCGCAGGCATGTCTGTTGAACTGCATGTGATATACTGAGCTCATACCATTGAACTGTCCAGTGTTATGCACACTGACCATATGTATGCCTCATATTTGTAGTCATTTACTCACAGAATTGTGTTATGTCTGGAAACTCATTGGCAAATCTGTGAAGACTGGCATTAGAACATGATAGTATACATATGAGTGTCAGACATCCTCCATGTATTTCTGTGAATGCAAAGCCTACTGTGCTATCAATTGACTTAAGTGTGTTACAGCAATATTAATAAAGTGTCACTAATTTTGGGCCATTGAGCGCATTTATGTGTGTTTTCCTTCAGATGTCCTGCTCTAACAGGTTGAGAGGTATGACTGGGCAGAAAGAGTGTAAATACTGTGTGTCATACTGACATAGAACAGAAATGTATATCAGGTATTACCTGTGCACATGTATGTATGAGTAGGTGTAGCTGGAAGCCTCAAAACAACAGACATGAGAGGCAAAACATCAGGTAAATAAGCTGTACACATTGTATACGTGTGTAATCTTAGTTTGTGTGCATCCAACAGACATACATTTCTACAGCTACTGGATGTTGCATTGCCCTGACACAGACATGGGTATTAGAATAAGCATGATTATCAGGTTGAAAATGGAGAGTTGTCCAACTGTGTTATGACCTTGTGACCATGCCCACTACAACCACCTATATGAGCACCTACATAGCTGTATGAACTCAGCATTACCTGACTTGTAAAACCTGCCTCCACCAAGGTAGAGTAATTCCCTCTGCTGGACAGCAGCAATAGACAAAACACATAATTGGTTGCTATATTGGCTGTGCAGGGCCAAGTAGGAGCAGGCACCAAATGAAGCAAGTCAACCTGTGTCTGAACACGCATCTAAGGTTACAGGTGAATTACTGTAAGGCTAACTATGAGTACATATTGGAAACATCCAGCAAGGCCAATCACAAGGCTGTCTTCACACATGTCCTCAGTCTCAGAGGCAACAACCCAACCCACCCTGTACTGGTAGTCAGTCATACCACATGCACACATACCTATAACCAACCCACTGCATACAGATTAAGGGAAAACATCAACCTCCCATCCCACCATCAGTATAGGTGGATATGCACAGCACCTGCACCCCTTCCCTCATCATCAGGGAGCAGGTCCATAATGCCTAATCAAAGGCAACAAATGTAAGTCTCCATGGGAGCTGAAAACATCCCTGTCTGCATCCTACATGAACACAGGCATATGCTCCCATCTCCATTACACACTGTACGCAAGCAATGCCTGAGAACCATTGCCATGCCATCTGCAAAGAAGATGGCCATTGTCATCCCTCTCCACAAAGATGAATGATGAATGGTGGATTATGCAATTTACTGGCCCTCATTGGGGGGAACATGACACATCAGGACCAGGAGTGCAATGCAAACTCATACTGTGCTGATAGATGACAGGGGTATGATGTGGTCATAAGGGGTGGCTAATGCTAGTCATTGTTGATATGCAGGTTATGTAAATAACTTTAATCAATGTATAAGGTCCTGTGATGTGTTTCCCTGTTTGTCTTCCAGGTGACATGTAGCGTGCAAGGCAGCCAATCTACACTGCAGCTGAAACTGTGTCCATCACCGAGATGATGATCAACCACCATGGGGTGATGTTTGGCCATGGCCAACAGAATCTGCTGGAGTGGACCACCCTGTGGGATGAGCTTGTCCACAGAGTAAACAACCTAGGCCACCATGGAAGCACATATGATCAGGTCAGGCATCGGGCGAATGACCTGATATGCAATAACCGGCAAAGGGTTGCTGCCATGGCCAAGGACTGTTCTGCCATAGGTGGGGGACTTGCTATGTAGGCCCTACTTACACCAACAGAGGAGATCCTTGCCAACATTGGGGCTGCCACCACATGCCAGCAAAGCCAACACACACAAGTCGTGAAGGTGCGTAGCACCCAAACATCAGGCGAGGAGAATCCAGTTAAGGCCCCAGTGCACATCAATTTAATAATGTAGCAGTCATACTGGCTTCTGTAGAGTATCTATATGCATATGTCAGGTCAAACTGCATTTGTGGGTGGGGTGCACATCTATGCTGAAGGATAGAAAATTGTGTAGTATCAGAGCTTGTACTGTACACATGCAGAAAAAAGTATTCATCTTGTACCAATGCCACATGTGAGTCTGCTGACAATACCTCTCCCCCACAACTACATAAGTACCTCTGGTCTGGATAGAGGATGGCAGCCTGAAGCTGGTGAGTATGCTATTTTCCTGTTGTGGCTCACCAATACCCCAGGCATGTTAAGGTCATGCATTTTACCATGCACACAACTGTTACTCTTAGCCATATTGCGAAATGCACAAGTTCACTTGTGGTGGGGTTAACTGCATTGCATCAGAGTGGTCATCATAGGGGCCTATTTGCAGGAGGTGTAACATATCCATAGCATACCTCACAACCTGTCATTGCAAGAAATCTGGGCAAATATTGACACAATGGGGGGACAAAGGGAAATAACTAGGGACATCTCTGAAAAGTAGTCTCATACAGTGCATAGAAAAAGTGTACACGCCCCTTTTAAAATGCCAGGTATTTGTGACATACAAAGAAGAGACCACAGTAACACATTCCACAACTCTTACCACCTTTAATGTGACCTATAACCTGTACAATTCAATTGATAAACAAACAAACCTGTTAGGGTAACAAGTATGAAAAATAAAATACCTACAATAAACTAGATTCATAAGCATTCACAGCCTGAAGCTAATACTTTGTTGAAGCAGCTTTTGATTTAATTACAGCATTACATCTTCTTGAGTGCACACCTGCCATCATTTACAGAGACTCTTTGATTAACAACAAATAATGGTCAACTGCCTACCAGGCTTTTTCAGACATTTACTCAGTTGCCTAATACAGCAACAGCCATGGTTTGCAGAGAACTTGCAAAGCTTCAAAGGGATCTCATTGTGGAAAGGTATCAGCCCAGAGAAGGCTACAAAAATATTTTCCACAGCATTGCATATATGATAGAACACGGTGAAGATAGCCTTCAAAAGGTGCAGAAAATATGGGGCAACAGTGACATTGTGAAGAAGTGGATATCCCTCCAAATTTGATGAGAAGGCAAAACTAAAACTGGTCAGGGAGGTTGCCAGGAGACCTACAGCAACACTAAAGAAGTTGCAGGAATCTCTAGCAAGTACTGGTCATGTACTACATGTGACAACAATTTCCCTTATTCTCCATATGTCTTGCCTGTGGGGTAGGGTTGGAAGATGAAAGCATTTTCTCACACAAAACAACATCCAGGACTGGCTAAATTCTGAAAAACAATACATCAAGTCTCCCAAAACCATGTGGGAAATGTGTTATGATCTAATGAGACCAATGTTGAACTTTTTGGCCACAATTCTGAAAGGTTTGTTTGGTGCAATAACAACACTGCGCATCACCAAAAGAACACCATCCCATGGTGAAGCATGGTTATGGCAGTGTCCTGCTTTATGGTTGCTGTTCATAAGATGGAACTGGGGCTTTAGCCAAGTTGGAGGAGATTATGAACAGTTCCAAATACCAGTCCCTTTAGGCCTAAATTCTTCAGGTGTCTACTAGATAGCTGTAGATGGAGAGAAATTCCACCTTTCTACACGACAATGAGCCAAACCATACATCCAAGTCAACAAAAGAATTGCTTCACCAGAAGACATTCAACATTCTGGACAGGCCCAGACACAGCCCACACCTACATCCAATAGAAAATCTGTCGGGTGATCTGAAGATGTCTATGCACAAGAGATGCCCTTGCAATCTAACAGAGTTGGATGGCTTTTGCAAAGGAGTCTGCAAATATTGCCAAGTCAAGATGTGCCATGCTGATAGACACCTTCCCAAGAGGACTGAATGCTGTAATTA
>NC_056725.1:1186987290-1187039790 GCF_019279795.1 Protopterus annectens | reverse complement strand
ATGCAAAATGGATGATGCACAGACCTATTTTATGAGGTAAAGGCTAGACATTCTTGCACAATCCAGCCAGCTGGGAGGTGTGGCTACAGCTGATTGACTGATGAAGCTGTGTAGAAGGTCCAGCACCTTGGTAATATACTGGCTGGGGATCTCCTGGTTGTGCAGTATTCTTCTTACCTGAAAGGTCATATCCTGGTGTGGCGATACCTGTCAACTGTACAGATTCTCACAGATTATCCAGATTCATGCCTCATATACCTGATCGGTTTCCCTTAACATTGTGGTTTTCTAGCACATTTGTTGCAAATCACTCAGGGTTGTAGTCAGGGAATAATGACAGAACATTAGAGTTTCAAACTTCACACCCTTCATGACATCCATGCTACTAAACACTCCCTATGTTATTCTATCAACTTTCTAACATTATGAGAGCAATAATTTCAATGTACCCCTATAGTTGGGCCTTTATCCCACCATTATGTATGGCTTTCTCCAGATTTCTTCCTCTACAAGGTTGAGAGGTGTGCTACTAGCATTTAGCGACATGGCCTTACATTTGCATTTTGTTGACTGTGTTATCTTGGTAGTATGGACCCCATAATATTCCCTACAAAGGCACTATGGGTGAGGCATGGGCTTTTGCCAGAGCCATGTGAGACTGATGCAGGCTATTTGTAGCAAGGCAGTGTGTTCTGTCACTTATATCTTCCCAGGCTGCCAGGCAATGAACTCTACTGGGGTGACAATGGTAAGTGAGAGAATGCACTGCTGTGCTACGAGGCACCATGCCTCTCTACGTATATGAGCCAGACATATGGACAAAGCCATGAGTAATTGGGTGACAACGGCCTAAATATACAGACCATTGTAACTATTGGCCATACAAACCTGGAAGGGTGATAAAATAACAGATTTTGCATTAACAGGCATTTTTCTATGGGGTATAAAGTCTGAGACACTACAATCCATCATTATTTTTTGACTTTAGATTTTTGTAGTTTGCCAGTGATTTGCCAGACAACTACTATTTTGGAATAAAGACACCAAAAATATGATGCAAACCTCTGTACTTTCTGCAAATGGTCTGTACAGTTGGGAGGTATGGTCGGCACTGTGTAGGTTACTCCATCCTGTGTACTGTTCATAAGTATGGCCCCCTATACATGACCTGTCCAGCTTCCCAGCAGTAATGGATATTGACATCTGGACAGTGTGTACAACTCCCATTGTAGTTGTAGCTGACACACAAAATAGTTGACATTGCATTTCGTGGAATATGGCCCTGCCTACCACAGTACTGTACCTAGGCCACTAGGACCCAATAGCCATGAGAAGTTGTTGGCCACATTCTGACAGTATTCCCCACACATATGCATAGCTCATTGACCCCTGCATATTGTGGACATGCAGCAAGTTATCATGTTTATTGGGACAACCCTGGCAATGTGTATTCTGCTGCTATTACCCTACAAACTTACATGTTACTGCATTTCTATGGGAATATGGGTGTGGGGGGCACACCTGTCAGTGATACACATTTGCACAGACTGTGATGATATTGGCTTTACATTCTGGTTCCATTTAGCATACTTATGTGCCCTGTCTTGGAGAATAGAGGCATGTCACAAGAGACCACGGGTTAGATTGTAATGCCATACAATTGAGTTTCAGACTTCTTACCCTTCAGACCCTTACTGCAAATGCAAGGCCTGCTGTGATGTCATTGTGTAAGTCTGAAGGGGGGTATTCCATCATTGTGACCATTTGTGGGCCTTTGCCAGACATTCCTTTATGGTTTTCTATGGCTGACATGCTGTGTGAGTCTGAGGGATGAGTATGGGATCCCCACAATGACATCCATGTATGTGACCTATGCCTCCCCCCTTAGTTGGTCCCCAGCATATACTGCAGTGGGATTTGTCACCTTAAATGATACTGCACAGTGTGAGGAAGCC
Source organism: Protopterus annectens (assembly GCF_019279795.1). Classification (NCBI taxonomy): domain Eukaryota; kingdom Metazoa; phylum Chordata; order Ceratodontiformes; family Protopteridae; genus Protopterus; species Protopterus annectens. The sequence continues at coordinate 1,187,037,835 of NC_056725.1, read as the reverse complement.
AGTATTGTGCAGACATTTTCTGCTGTCCTACATAGCTGTCAGTTGTCTGCTGCTATCCCAGTAGGCCTTCCCAATATCCTTGCATGCATGCAGCATTACCATAGATATGCTACCACAACATACTAATCCATTCATTTATTGTTAAGAAGACTGACTTACTTTGTGCCTGCGGCAGTTGTGATGACCATGCTTGAGGGCTGCCTATGTTGGTTGTGTGCAGTACACTGCCTATACATGGTAAGTTACAGGTAATGTGATGTGTATGTCATCCATTTTACTGTGTGTGTGAGTCAGAGAGAGGTGTCAGTCCCTAGGTCCCTACAGTGTCAGTGTGTGTGCTATGTGTTGCCTCTTTGCCAAGGCCTGGGCATACTGGGCACACCTCCATCGACCTACAGAAGCAGGCTCAGAGGTTTCCTCCTCTGAGACCCTTTGTGCCTGTGGGGACCTTGGCAATGGTAGGGGGCTATATGGCCCTTCCCCGTGCTTTTCCTGCTGCAGCTGTTTCCACAGGATCATATTCTGTAGCATGGCATATACTATGAACATGTGTGCACATGTGGCTGGAGAGTACTGCAAGGCTCCACCAGATATGTCAAGGCAGTGGAACCGTGACTTGAGCATCCCAAACACACACTCTATAATGATCCTGGTTTGTGCGTGTGCCTCATTATGGCACTCTTGTGTGTGTGTGTGTGTGTGTGTGTGTGTGTGTGTGTGTGTGTGTGTGTGTGTGTGTGTGTGTGTGTGTGTGATTGTGTGGATTTCTGATGGGTGTCATCATCCATGGCTCCAGTCCATAGCCAGCATCCCCCACCAGATGGCCATATGGGATGTCCCCACTGGCATATGCCTGGTACAGCTGTGATGAATACCAGATGTGGGAGTCGTGATAGCTTCCAGAGCTGCCAGCACAAACATTCATGATAATGTCCTGGGCATTGCACATGACCTGGCAGTTGATGGAGGGGAAGCCTTTGCAGTTTATGTAGACCCTACCCCATTCACCGGGTGGTGCTTTGATGTGGATTTGTGTGCAGTCTATCGCACCCAATACCTCCGGGCATTCTGTTACACAGTGGAAGAGATGCATATTGCTGGTTCTCTCCTCACTGGTGTTGGGGAAGTAAATGTGCTCACTGGCATGTGGTAGGATGGCATCCAGGAACTGGTGGGGTACCCTGGATGCAGATGCCTGTGAGACCCCCATGATGTCCCCCCATAGGTCTTTGGAAATTACCTTTAGCTAGTATTCTTAAGGCTACACATACCTTGGTATCCAGTGGGATGGGTTCACTTCTGTTGGCTCTGGGTCTAAGTTGAGGCTGGCACAGCTCGATGATTTGCTGAAGTATGTCTCTGTCCACCCTGTAGCACTCTACTGTCTCCAGATCATGTAGTCTCTGGTAAGTTACCCTGGGTCTGAACACTCTTCTCCTCCTCGGTCTGTGGCTGTTGTCAGCATTATCCTCCTCACTGCCATCAGCCTCTAGCACATACTGATGGATCAAAGCAATGGCAGCCCCTAATATTTTTTCAGTTAAAATTCTCCCACATGTGTACACCAAGGTTGCAGAGTTTGTGGGGAAAAAGCAGACTGGAAGGTGTTTGCATAGTTTATACTGTTGTGCTGCAGATGCTGTCTGTATAATTGGCTGACTATGATGTATTCCACCTGCCAGCTATATTATTTATACTTGATTGCTTTAATTCTGCTATTTCCCTTTTTTTTCTTTCTTTCTCTTTCCATTTCTGACCCTTTTAAGCCCCGAGGCACGCCGTGCAAACCTGATGCCCAAATGCAAACAGTCCTGCTATTTCCATGTTTTTTTTTTTTTTTAGACCTTGGTGTGTGCCACACAAACCCATTTAGCTAAGGTAAACAATGAGAAATGGCTCTCCCCTGAACACGAATATGCTTTTCATTTCATGGAATAAGTCAATACAGCCTCAGACACAGCCCCCTTGCTTAGCTGTGCTTACCTAAGCTCAAATGTGAGCCGTGGAGCTCCAATGTGCTTACACCAAGCATGACACACACCCTTTTCATATCTGCTGCTTCTCCTGCTTACACAACTGCCTTATAGCTCCTTTTGGTTAGGTGTAGTTTGGCACTTGCCTTCTTTTTGTGATTCAGTAAATTTCCCTCATTAGCATACCCCACTGCCTTAGTCCCAGGTTACAGCACTACACAAGAGCCTTTCCCCTTAGCAACCACTGTTTGCTGCTGTTGTTTTGATTCTACATGCCATAGACTATAATAGCAAAATGCAGATTTCACTTAAAATTGCCTTATCACATTTTTCTTTTTTTTTCGGAATGATCCCGTTTACGCGCTGCTGCCCTATGCTTAAACGGCTAAGATCGGACAAAAAGATAAACTTTGATTTTTATAATTTTGCAACACTTTTCCATGCCAATGGCCATATATTTGTCATTGGCAAGTCTAAGGATTGTAATACATGCTTTAGTTTGAGCTGTCATGCCTCCATTTTGATTTTTGCAGAAATGTATTCGGCTAGTAGCTGAATACATTTCTGCATGCTACACTATTCTGCCATGGATGCCTGCCTGCTTACTGGATCGCTAATCCAGTCATGTTCATGGCAGAATAGTGTTAGCAGGCTCATGCACATCCCCAGACTTGTTTACCGGATCACTCTGCAGCCATATTCCATGCAGGAACGTCTACACTATTCCTGCAAGAAAAAAAAAGTTATTGAATCCCGGGGATTGTCTTCTGTTGTGATATAAAGCACCTGCAATATGCTGGATTATTAAACTGTGAGGTTATGTCAGTTGGATTTCTATTTAAATGCATTTGCAGAAGTTCAGGATGATTTATCATTAGCTGAATTAGAAAATACTGCCAGGCTACCAGGTACAGTTTTATCTACTCATTTTACAGTATCAGAGAGGTACAGATTTGGGGCAGATTTTATATGATACTATTAAAATATTTTTTATATTGTTTTATCATGGAATTGGAATAAAAAGGCAAGGCTTAAGTCCATGTACCTGTCTGTATTCATGTTGATGTTTTCTATGATAATATTTAACTGTCCTTTAAAAGTAATATGCATCATTGTGCCAGGCTCTGTCAAATCATGCATTCACTTAAATCACTTAACAAGTACTGTTATGATTCTGTCATAGTCCATGTTGGGTTGAATGACTTGAGATGTGCCTATCTGGACTATGTGAAGGGAGACATGACTGAACTCTCTGATTATGTGCCCCAGGCAGGTATAACCCTAGCCCTAAGAACCATACTGCCGTCACCCAGGGTGATGCCACAATGTAGACAAAAAATTATAGACTTCAACTATTGGCTTAGCTTCTGGTTTCTGGGGGATCTAATATCTGTCAGCCTGGGAAGACATGGTCAGCAGACCATGCTGCTTCACCAGAGATGGTCTACACCTCTCAACTCTAGACATTTGGATACTGGCAAAGGCTCTTGCTTCCTCCATAATGACTTTTTTAGGCAATGTCCAAAAAAAATTCTGGTGTAACAAAATCTACTCGAGACAAACTCAAGGTTATGCTGCTTAATGCTAGGAACCTAAACAGGAAACTGCATTCCTTGGAAGCACTCTTCTCCCTGGAAGATGCCGACATCTGTGCAGTTACTGAGACATGGTTCAGGGCTGTGGATAGCACCTCAGCCATGCAAGGCTACAATGCCTTCCACACTTTCAGATTTCAAGATGAGAACCAAAGACAGAGGTGTATCCATCTTCATTAAAGGGAAGTACACCTCAAGGCTGATTAAACAGTATGACTCTCTTGCGCTACTCCTAGTCCAAATAACTATAGGCAAAATACTCTACCACATCATTGTGTGCTATAGGTCCCCATCATGATCCAAGAGAAACATTCTGCCTATCTGGACCTACTGGAGTCACTCAACATACAGCCAAACACAGATTGGGTGACATACCCAAGCAGAAAAATGATTGCCCAGAGGTTCCTGGACTATGTCAATACAAATAGCCTGGAACAAATATTCTGCACCACAACAAGTGGTTCAAATGGTTAGTACTCAACAACATGGAGGGTCACTGCTACCCCCCCCCCCCCATTGTGTCCTCACTGGTAAGGGCAGACCATAAATTAGTCTCATTCAAAGTAACTATTGGACCTGACATCCCAACAGGAGCAACAAAACTAAACAAAATTTTCCAAAGCTAACAAAGCTAACTACAGCCTACCAAGCGATAGTACAAAAAGTCACAAACCCCCAGCAAACACAGTTAACAATGACTCCTATGTAGAGGTGTACACAAATGCCTTATATAATCACCTAAACAACTGTATAGACTCGGCTTCCCATGACTGGATCAAATCCAGTTCCTCCCAAAAAACAAGCCACCCTGGTGGACCTCAAGTATAAATAGGTTATATAACAAGAAGAAGAAACTGGCATCTAAGAGCAAGAGAGAATTGACTCGGCAAAGAAATAATTCCGTCTACAGCTTGAACAAGCAAATCAGATATCTTGTAAAGCCTCTAAAGCTAATTACAAATCTAAAATAGCATCCCCAGCTAAGGATTATCATAAGGCATTCTCTAGCAACATCAGAAATCTAAAGGTGAATACCCAGCTATGTGCTGAACTAGTAGTAGATGGTACCACTCATACTGTCCCTGAAGAAATTGTCAACCTTCCAGCTGACATATTTGGCACAAACTTTAACCCTGTACCCACCAGCCATACCCCAAAGCATTCCTGACACTAGTCCCTCCCTAGTATCTGTAGAGAGCAGGTCAGGTCTATATTATATAAACAAAGCATTAAAATGTCGACTCAACTTTGATCGACCCCTATTTCTCAAAGTACAATGTCGAACAGCCAAATCATTGATTTCTTTCCAAGGGAAATAAATTGGTTAGCCGTTCTTTTAAATCTGCCTTTTTCCCTGACTGTAGTGCGATCTCAGAGTTAGTATATTTTGTTACACAACCACCAACATTGGGGGGTCTGGGGTGAAGCCCCCACTTTAATACTGTTTGTTGTAATGTGGTGTGTGCGTTTGGGCTACCAATTTCTTTCACTTGGAAAGAAATAGATGATTTGAGGGTTTGAAATTGTGCAGTTTCGAGAAATAGGGGTCAGTCAAAAGTGAGTCGACATTTTAATGCTTTGTTTATATAATATAGATCCAGCAGGTTATATCTGTGCTCTCCAAGGCCAAAAACACAGCCACAATAGGACCAGATATCTCAGGCTGCTTAGCAATCTAAATCAAAACCTAGCAGAACCACTTGGCCTTTTCTTTAACCATAGCCTAAGAACATTCTATGCTCCAGCAGAGTGTAGAACAGCAACAGAAATCCCCTTGCTCAAAGGGGGTCCATCAACTGACCCTGGGAACTATAGACTCATAAGCCTAACCAGCCTCATTTGCTAGGTCATGGAAAGAATCATCATGGACCATATCAACAAAGACATTAGCGACCTTCAAACCTTAGACCCAACCCAGTTTGGCTTCATTGATGGTAGATCATGTTTGTTAAACCTGGTAGACTTCTTTGAGAATGTTACCAAAGCCATAGATGGAGGTAAGACAGTGCATACCACCCAGCTTGACCTAGCCAAGTCTTTTGACACATTTCCCCACTCAGCTATCATTGAGAAACTCTCTCAGCTGGGGATTAACCCTTACATCACTAGATAGGTAGGTAGCCAAATGGTTTACAGATACAATACACACTGTTAAAATCATGGACTCCAACTCCTCCAGTAAACCAGTCAACAGTGGTGTACCACAAGGATCTGTACTGGACCCATTACTGTTTGGAATCTATTTTTCAGAAGTCCAGGTTAGAGTAGACAGTCTGGTTTACCGCGTTTGATGATGATTGCAAATTGGATAGAAGGGACTAACACAGACAAATGATTGGTGCCAAAGCAACAGACTAAAACTAAATGCAAAAAAGTGCATTATTATCCCATTTGGCAAACAGGAATATCCTGCTAATTACAGAATTGACAGTCCCCCCCAAAGCTCAAACCCAGTAGTGTGAGACTTGAGAACTCAGGTTGATAGAAATCTAAGCTTCGATCACCATGTTTCCACAGTGGTAAGGAAAGCCTTCTACATTGAGCATCTCATAAGTAAGAGCATCACATCCAGGTCTAAGGATGTTATAACTCCACTTAACTTTACCCTTATTAGATGACTAATACAGTACAATGCCTCCTTTTGCATGTACCTCACCAGACACATGCAACACAAGAAGAGGCCACATAGGTTTCTCACAAGGACAATTCAGGGCCTCAAATCATGCCTAGACTGAAAGCCCATTCACTGACCTCTGTATCTTATAGGCTGCTGAGAAGCAACTTTTGCCTAGCCTACAGAGCAGTCTCTGACCCTGCCCTAATGAAAATGCTGCACATCCACAAATCAAATGGGACAAGAGTCATTCACTCCAGGGATCTTACCCCATCCTGTGACATCAACAGAACATGTTGGAGAGACAGATATGCCTCCCAGAGATTGTCGCTTCTTTGAAATAGGTTCCCACTTCATGTAAAGCAGAGCTCTTTACTGACCATATTCAAGCACAACATGGATAATTGGATGGGAGACAACAAATTCATCCTGGGGGGTAGTGCCCATGTCCCTCATGGACAGAGGCAGTTGCTGCTGGCCTTAGACTTGCTCTGCTGATATCGCCCATCTAACCAAGGTCATTTAGGGTAACTCAGGTATAACATAGCTAAGACTGTAAGGCTAATTCAGGTATAACATGGCTAGGCTAATAAGGGCTCTAGGGTCATTAGCCTAGTAACCTCCTATGATCCTGTGAACCTATGTACTGATTGCTTGTACATCTGTTACAGTTTTGTGGCCTCACTGCCCTTTGTTATGCCTGAAAAGGATCTTTACAACTTGTCACCTGCTCCAAATCCAGTTCACAATTAAATAAATAAGTAAATAAAGGTACGAGTCATTTTTAAATGTGAATTCTATAATTTGAGCAGAAGGATTTGCACATGCCATGTGCTTATATGATCACTGTATTTTAGATTGTTTAAGTGCACAGATGCACAGAATTCCCTTGGGAATCACATATGTAGACTAAGACAAAAAGGTGACTAGAAAGGTAGATAAGGAGAGGGAGTGAGAAGAATGGATTTGTGAGAAGGTGAAATTGATAAATTCAAGTGTTGTCATTATAGGGAGGAAAACAAAGAATCTAACTTGAGCTATTCAAAAACGATGCATTTATTTGCTTTTAGTGAGCAAAATATGATACTGAATGCAGAGTATCTTAAGCTTCCTGACAAAATACCCTTCCTTCCATTCTGTCTGTCAGGTGGTGTCTTGTAACTCGGATGTCATACTTTCTTTCATTTATTAAGTAAAGCAGTAGAAGGTAGTACACACATTACATTATCATTATGTGTACCTCTAAATATCAGATATCTTCTCGCATTAAACTTAAAGAAATCAGTATTTCCTACCCAAACACTTATTTTTGGAGAGTTCATTTAAAAATGAATTGCCATTTGTTACATTGTTAGTTGTTCTGCTCTGGTTTATCCAGTCATTTTCATGCTGTTTCAAAAAAAAAAAAATCACAGGAAATGAAATAGCAAATTCCCAATCAAAATAAATGAAAAGGGCAATTGCTGGCTGATAACACCTGTGTTCTCTGAATGATAAGCCCTACACTATTCTAGACATTACCATAGCCACTTGTTGTTGCTGTGTCTTTCGGCTTTTCCCAGTTAGGGGTCGCCACAGTGGAACTCCGGTCCGCTAATGATTGGCAGTAGATTTTTACGTGCTGACTAGCCAGGGCTGATGCACAGCCTTCAACGACGGAATGCCCATTCACACGTCTCCACACAGAAGATGCTTTAACTGAGAATCGAACAGGACAACATCTTATTGTGAGGCGACAATGCTACCGCAGCACCACCATCGCAGTTATACATTACCATTTGGCTTTAGGTGAGTTGATTACATTGACAATGTTAATGTAACACCCACCCCAACCCCATGTAAAAATGGGAAAAGGGGTCAATGATGATGATTCAAGATGTAATTGTTTTGTAGTTTGTTTAGACATCCATTTTTAGTTTAGCATTTTCCATATTTTTTTTGTTTCTTTAATCATATCCCTGTTATCTTTTGATATTTCATTTTACTGTCAGTCTGACAAATACTGTAAAAATCTAAAAAGAAAAAACATGTATGAAATACAATAAGCACATGGTCAGTACTCTGAACATATAAGTAATGTATTCTAAAATTATTTTAGTAGGTATTTTGATGGACATTTTGTAAATAAGGCACTAACTGAAAGTCACAATCACTTCATTGTTATTTTTTCTCCAAATAATCTTACATTGGACAGACATATAAAAGGACACGTATACTCAGTTTTCTACATTCAAGAGGTAGACTGTCCTCCTGCATGGTTAAAACATCTTAGCCATTACCAGATATTAGTATGGCAATGCCTGCATATGGAAAATTTTTCACTGCCTGAAATCCTGCCGAAAGCCCAAATTACATTCTGCTGATCAGGCATAGTTTTTGAGTGAGCACAAACCAAGGAAATATAAAAGAAAACCAAATAATCACAGAACGAGGTCCTTGTCAGCAGAAACCACACAGTCAATAAAATCCTTAACGCGTTTTATTGTAGCATCAAAGCGTTTTCGCCACAGCAGTCAGTGGCTTCTTCAGAGGAATGAACATCTAAAACAACACGCTCCATTCATATCAGGAAATTCAGGAAGTGACATCTTCCAATTTCCTGAAAGCAGCAACCGCTTTTTTTAAAAATATATAATATAAATGTAATATACAACACAATGCACTGCAAAACATATTATTAGTTAATAAAACAGTCTGTATATAAACTTTATATAAAAAACATGTATAAAATAAGAATAATTTTAAACATATCTTATAAAATAAATCTAAATATAAGTAAAAATTTTAACAGTTAAAACTGCACCTATTTATTTATTAGTTTATTTTCACACGACCAGCTATACTAGTAAAAATACCTATAAATATGTATGTATTTTTCTACAATTGCAATTTACTAAACTTAACTTTTTTTGGCACACTAAAGGTATCCTCAAAACATCCTGTCTTGTACCTATGTAACCCAATTTTAACCCTATAATATAAGGAACCCATTTTTTTATCCTTTTAATACTGGTGGTGGGTGTTTCAACTATGGTGTTTCCATATGTTCTTGTAACTGTAATAAAGGCGTCAAACTCTACCCTGTTTTCATAAAGAAGACTAAAAAAATTTTTCTTATAAACTACCTAAAGTAACTTTTTAATTTCAGTACAGGAGCTATATTGCAGTTGCTGTTCAACCCAGGATGCCTAAACGCATCGAGGCGTAACTGCCATTCTAGCTCCCTATTTTCCAAAATTAATGAAAAAGGGCCTCCCCTAGTCTTTAATGGTACATGGTCAATGGCCATAAATTGGAAGCTGTAACCTGGGTTTAAACCTATATGTTTTGCCAGTGCATTGTCGCCCTTATTGTTTTTAATAGCATACATGTGTTCATACATTCGGTCTCTGACCCGACGGTCCGTTTTACCGATGTAGAACGCTTGGCAACAATTACACATGGCGATGTAAATAATAGATTTACTCTCACAGTTTAAAGTAAAATGGATATGATACTTCCTTTCCCTGACCGTAAATGTTTCACCAACTCTGACCTTGTTGCAAAATTTACAAAAGCCACATTTGAACATGCCTCTCTTTTTATAAAATGTATTTTGAGGCGTCCCTTTGTAACAATTCCTTGAGGTTGTTTGATCTCTTGAATATAAATCTTGGTTTACTACCTAGTTTTTCAACCAAAAGGGAATTTGAAGATATAAGATGCCAGTTTTTACGTATTACAGCCAGAATCCCTTTAGAGTTTTTACTAAAGGTGGTGATAAAACTTAAAGAAAAATCAAGTTCTTCACTTAAAGATGTAACTGTGACTATCTCCCCACTATTCAAGTCAATCTCCGCCGATGCTGTATTAACAGTGGGGTCAATGTGTGTAGGATTTTTTTGGAGTAGTAAAGGTTTATAAAAACCATTAGTCCTTTTAAAAGTAACCTCACCAATCAAGTCTGATAACATTGGGTCGGGGTAGCCTCGGTTACTAAACATTTCTCTCAATAATTCACATTCTTTGACGAAATCAGCCATAGTACTGCACATTCTTCCTGCCCTCACCAGTTGTCCCTTTACAATGGACCTTTTCTGTTGGTATGGGTGAAAACTGGAGAAGTGCAAGAATGAATTGCAGTATGTAGATTTTCTAAACACTGTTGACGTTAGTCCTTGACCTACAAGGTCCTTTTCTAACTTAACGTCAAGATAGTCAATTTCACTAGTTGAAAATTTGAATGTGAACTTTAAAAATTCAGTTGTTGAATTTATGGTTTCCACGAAGCCTGCAGCTTCTAGTTCCGAGCCCCTGAACAGAATAAAAATATCGTCCAGGAACCGGGTGTAATACATAACAGGTTCCATTAAACCAGGGATCTTCCTTAAAATGTTAGCCTCCCAATATCCCATAACATAATTTGCCACTCCAGCCCCACATGGGGAGCCCATCGCTACACCACGTTTTTGAAGGAAGAAGTCACCATTAAAGGTGAAGTAATTAGAGGTCAGGACAATATCCAATAATTCTGTGACCAAGTCCACTTCCAACTTAGAGGCCCCAAATACCTGAAGCATAGACCCTATCCACTCTACCGCTTCTTGATGCGGTATAGAAGTGTATAGGTCTATCACGTCAATGGTTAAAAAATTATTATCACCATTATGTAAAATACCATTGATGTTGTCAAGGAAGGACCACGAATCTTTACATATACTGGTAATCTCCTTCATATATTTATCCAGTATATTTGTTATAAGTTTAGAACAGGGATATGTAATAGAGGACCTGCTGTCAATCAGCGCTCTCATAGGGGGGTTATTTATACTCTTATGAATCTTAGGGATTCCGAACATGACAGGTATTTTTGGACAATTTATGTCAATATAATTGTACAAATTCATATCAATTTTTCCTGCCAGGTACAGGTCCCTAAAATAACCCCTAATCCTATGGATGTTACCATTAACCTCACTTTTAGATGATTTTATGTACGCATCGGTGTCCAACACCATAGCCATCTTCTCATTGTATGTTAAGTTGTCAAATAACACTAACCCACCACCTTTATCAGGTTTTAGTAAGCATACAGGTAACCGACATATCTCATCCAATAGTAACAATTGTTCCTTGGAAATATTTGAATTTCCTGTATTTGACCTGTCATTACCATTAATAGCAAGGAATCTGAAATCCATTTCACAAATGTTCTCAAACAATTGTAATGTATTGTGTAGTGGGGGATTAAACACACTAGCTAGTCTCATGGTAGGTAAACCATCACTGTTACTTCCAATGTTTAAGTTTTCAATATCATTTTGTTGGTTAAAAATTAGTTTAAGGTTCATTTTCCTCACATAACATTTTAATTCTATGATTTCTTTAGAAATACTCCCAGTTCTGCTTGGAACAAAAGAATTACCAAAAGCTAGTAATTCGATTAACTGCTCATCAAGAATAATGTCGGAAAAATTATAAATTTTAAAATCCCCATTCTTGTTGGTAAGAATGACAGGAAGGTCAGGTAAAATGGGCGGGCAAGATAAATCAGTTTGCACAGTAAGTAAGGGAGATGACCCATATGTGCCAGACCCATTAGTGTCTGGACCTACATTTAGTTCTTCCTCCTGTTCACATAAGTCCTGTTGCTGCGTTGCCCTAAAAAATTTTTGCCATTATACTGGTTACCTGATTTATTATTAGTACTGGAACCCTGTTGGCAATTACCAGGACCACCATTATTTCTGGCAAAACCTTTTATTCTATTGCTCCGTCTTAATCCTGTGCTAGTATGACCTTCATTGTTTTCTTCCATTATATCTTCCAGCCCACTCCTGTCCTCCACCACATCTATCATCTGGCTGTCACTTATATGACCTGAACAAGTACCATTAGGTCCCTTTAATTTAGGGTATGCACAATTTAATATGGAAGCCTATTCTAAAAATTGTGCATACCCTAAATTAAAGGGACCTAATGGTACTTGTTCAGGTCATATAAGTGACAGCCAGATGATAGATGTGGTGGAGGACAGGAGTGGGCTGGAAGATATAATGGAAGAAAACAATGAAGGTCATACTAGCACAGGATTAAGAAGGAGCAATAGAATAAAAGGTTTTGCCAGAAATAATGGTGGTCCTGGTAATTGCCAACAGGGTTCCAGTACTAATAATAAATCAGGTAACCAGTATAATGGCAAAAATTTTTTAGGGCAACGCAGCAACAGGACTTATGTGAACAGGAGGAAGAACTAAATGTAGGTCCAGACACTAATGGGTCTGGCACATATGGGTCATCTCCCTTACTTACTGTGCAAACTGATTTATCTTGCCCGCCCATTTTACCTGACCTTCCTGTCATTCTTACCAACAAGAATGGGGATTTTAAAATTTATAATTTTTCCGACATTATTCTTGATGAGCAGTTAATCGAATTACTAGCTTTTGGTAATTCTTTTGTTCCAAGCAGAACTGGGAGTATTTCTAAAGAAATCATAGAATTAAAATGTTATGTGAGGAAAATGAACCTAAAACTAGTTTTTAACCAACAAAATGATATTGAAAACTTAAACATTGGAAGTAACAGTGATGGTTTACCTACCATGAGACTAGCTAGTGTGTTTAATCCCCCACTACACAATACATTACAATTGTTTGAGAACATTTGTGAAATGGATTTCAGATTCCTTGCTATTAATGGTAATGACAGGTCAAATACAGGAAATTCAAATATTTCCAAGGAACAATTGTTACTATTGGATGAGATATGTCGGTTACCTGTACGCTTACTAAAACCTGATAAAGGTGGTGGGTTAGTGTTATTTGACAACTTAACATACAATGAGAAGATGACTATGGTGTTGGACACCGATGCATACATAAAATCATCTAAAAGTGAGGTTAATGGTAACATCCATAGGATTAGGGGTTATTTTAGGGACCTGTTCCTGGCAGGAAAAATTGATATGAATTTGTACAATTATATTGACATAAATTGTCCAAAAATACCTGTCATGTTCGGAATCCCTAAGATTCATAAGAGTATAAATAACCCCCCTATGAGAGCGCTGATTGACAGCAGGTCCTCTATTACATATCCCTGTTCTAAACTTATAACAAATATACTGGATAAATATATGAAGGAGATTACCAGTATATGTAAAGATTCGTGGTCCTTCCTTGACAACATCAATGGTATTTTACATAATGGTGATAACAATTTTTTAACCATTGACGTGATAGACCTATACACTTCTATACCGCATCAAGAAGCGGTAGAGTGGATAGGGTCTATGCTTCAGGTATTTGGGGCCTCTAAGTTGGAAGTGGACTTGGTCACAGAATTATTGGATATTGTCCTGACCTCTAATTACTTCACCTTTAATGGTGACTTCTTCCTTCAAAAACGTGGTGTAGCGATGGGCTCCCATGTGGGGCTGGAGTGGCAAATTATGTTATGGGATATTGGGAGGCTAACATTTTAAGGAAGATCCCTGGTTTAATGGAACCTGTTATGTATTACACCCGGTTCCTGGACGATATTTTTATTCTGTTCAGGGGCTCGGAACTAGAAGCTGCAGGCTTCGTGGAAACCATAAATTCAACAACTGAATTTTTAAAGTTCACATTCAAATTTTCAACTAGTGAAATTGACTATCTTGACGTTAAGTTAGAAAAGGACCTTGTAGGTCAAGGACTAACGTCAACAGTGTTTAGAAAATCTACATACTGCAATTCATTCTTGCACTTCTCCAGTTTTCACCCATACCAACAGAAAAGGTCCATTGTAAAGGGACAACTGGTGAGGGCAGGAAGAATGTGCAGTACTATGGCTGATTTCGTCAAAGAATGTGAATTATTGAGAGAAATGTTTAGTAACCGAGGCTACCCTGACCAAATGTTATCAGACTTGATTGGTGAGGTTACTTTTAAAAGGACTAATGGTTTTTATAAACCTTTACTACTCCAAAAAAATCCTACACACATTGACCCCACTATTAATACAGCATCGGCGGAGATTGACTTGAATAGTGGGGAGATAGTCACAGTTACATCTTTAAGTGAAGAACTTGATTTTTCTTTGAGTTTTATCACCACCTTTAGTAAAAACTCTAAAGGGATTCTGGCTGTAATACGTAAAAACTGGCATCTTATATCTTCAAATTCCCTTTTGGTTGAAAAACTAGGTAGTAAACCAAGATTTATATTCAAGAGATCAAACAACCTCAAGGAATTGTTACAAAGGGACGTACCTCAAAATACATTTTATAAAAAGAGAGGCATGTTCAAATGTGGCTTTTGTAAATTTTGCAACAAGGTCAGAGTTGGTGAAACATTTACGGTCAGGGAAAGGAAGTATCATATCCATTTTACTTTAAACTGTGAGAGTAAATCTATTATTTACATCGCCATGTGTAATTGTTGCCAAGCGTTCTACATCGGTAAAACGGACCGTCGGGTCAGAGACCGAATGTATGAATACATGTATGCTATTAAAAACAATAAGGGCGACAATGCACTGGCAAAACATATAGGTTTAAACCCAGGTCACAGCTTCCAATTTATGGCCATTGACCATGTACCATTAAAGACTAGGGGAGGCCCTTTTTCATTAATTTTGGAAAATAGGGAGCTAGAATGGCAGTTACGCCTCGATGCGTTTAGGCATCCTGGGTTGAACAGCAACTGCAATATAGCTCCTGTACTGAAATTAAAAAGTTACTTTAGGTAGTTTATAAGAAAATTTTTTTTAGTCTTCTTTATGAAAACAGGGTAGAGTTTGACGCCTTTATTACAGTTACAAGAACAAATGGAAACACCATAGTTGAAACACCCACCACCAGTATTAAAAGGATAAAAAAATGGGTTCCTTATATTATAGGGTTAAAATTGGGTTACATAGGTACAAGACAGGATGTTTTGAGGATACCTTTAGTGTGCCAAAAAAAGTTAAGTTTAGTAACTTGCAATTGTAGAAAAATACATACATATTTATAGGTATTTTTACTAGTATAGCTGGTCGTGTGAAAATAAACTAATAAATAAATAGGTGCAGTTTTAACTGTTAAAATTTTTACTTATATTTAGATTTATTTTATAAGATATGTTTAAAATTATTCTTATTTTATACATGTTTTTTATATAAAGTTTATATACAGACTGTTTTATTAACGAATAATATGTTTTGTAGTGCATTGTGTTGTATATTACATTTATATTATATATTTTTAAAAAAAGCGGTTGCTGCTTTCAGGAAATTGGAAGATGTCACTTCCTGAATTTCCTGATATGAATGGAGCGTGTTGTTTTAGATGTTCATTCCTCTGAAGAAGCCACTGACTGCTGTGGCGAAAATGCTTTGATGCTACAATAAAACGCGTTAAGGATTTTATTGACTGTGTGGTTTCTGCTGACAAGGACCTCGTTCTGTGATTATATAGTTTTTGAGTGCACCGGAATTATTTGCTTGTTTAGTTAATTCTTCAAGAGTATAAGATCACTAGGAAATGTGGAACCCTGGTGCCTGAAGATATGGTGGTCGAAAAGAGAAGTGTCTTGGGGGTGGAGGAACGCCCATCAGGTTAAGTACTGGGGTGCTGGGCAGTAACATTGAGTTCTTTGCCTAGAACTCTATTTCACTTAAGGATAGTCCTGTACCTCTTGTGTAAAAGATTTTTGTCTGTATACATGTCCAAACTTATTTAGTTACCTGCAGTGGTTTACTCACATTGAAGTCCGCACACAAGGCAACTGAAAAAAAGTCATTCAGGATTATTTTTTTATTTAAGGCAGAAAAAAATAGTCTAATAATAAAAAAAAAAAACACTTTATTTTCAACTTGGATGTTCAGTTTTGAATACAGAGAAAAATCAAAGCTTCAAGCAAGACAACAAAAGTTATATATTTTTTTCAGTTAATTAGATGAAGAAAGTAAGCAGAGATCATGATAAAGCAGAGGTAGCCAATGCATGACAAAGCACAGTTAAGAAAAACACAGAAAAACAAAAACACGCCGACATGAAGGTGCTAAGGAATATTCCAGGCTCTCTATTGTAAGTGCAAGATCAATATTTATGAGAGCAGCGACTATGCAAAATTAACTGTGAATGTTTAATTAAACACAAAATTTCACAACTTACTGTAATGTTATTAAAGCATTTAGTTGAGGAGTTTCTCCCACATGCACCCCATGACAGATGTGGTTGTGCTCGGTACCGCATCCCTTCTGCTTCCATAAATTAACTCCAAACCTGCTGCACTTTGGAGAAAGGGGAAGTTCTACAATATCAGCCTTAATATATTTACTAATTCTATTATTCTCACTTGCAGTCTTACACTTAGAAGGTGTCAAATGCAGTCTTCACAATTTTTGCAAGAACCTGGAATCCCAAGTGTGGCAGTATTTGATAAAGACTGTCAACCTAGAACTATAGCCAAAACGCTGGGTATATATGTTTAATAATTGTGCTACTGCCTTAATATACTGAGTGACAACAGAGATAAAGCATTATTTCTACACATGGGAAGTGAAAATGTTTATGAAATATATGAGGCTATGGCAAAATCAGGAAGTCAAATTTAATGATACTTTTGAAAAACGGGATACAAACTTTCAACCTAACAATGAATGTACTATATGAAATACATAGATTCAGATAAAACATTGCATAAGGAGGACAAATTCACTCATACACATGTAGCACATAATTAACATACTAGCTTAAAAGTCTTAGCAAGGAACTGCAGTCTCACGAATGTAGGCAAAGTAATGAAAATGCAAATAGTGCAGACATTCTCATCAAGAATGATAAAGGGGAAAACACTATCATAGACATACATGAATCTAAAAAAACTCTACTTAAACAGATCCCTAGATATGTCAGAAATGCATCAATGGCATTCCGCAAACTGATCACAAGATAGGTCACCTCCAACATGAGCTGCATTCCCAAAGCAGGAGCATTACCAAATTCTCTACAAATGTAGTCGGCATTAGGAAGATGACACTTAGAATTGGCATTACATCAGTATCTAAGGTTTTCCACCATGTGATAAAGCAGGTGATGCAAGGAACCAAATAAAAGTCAGAAACTGTTGTGATGAAAGTGAAATGAAGAAAAGATTACCGTGAGACAGTGAGAAGTATATACATCAGATTAAAAGAAGGCTACAACATTAAATAGACAGAAGTATGACTTTGGGAACAGTGTGCTTGAACACGCTGTACTCATTTCCTCAGGCATAGTGATGTTGCCAGATTCAGAAAAGATAAAAATCAGTTAATGACTTGACAATTCCTGCAAATAATAAGGTACAGTTTTCTTATTAGGTATGCACAATCATTGCTCTGAGTTCATTAAGTTTTTAGCACTATCACCCAGAGATGTCATGGAAAGGATTTCTGTATGTTGTAAACAGAGTCAAGCATCCACAGAACAATTATGGAAAAGCTTAATATGCATTTATGTCCTACTTTGGTGCAGAACATTACCAATTAATGATACCAATTTAATAGGTATGGATAACCTTAATTTAGGTAGCGAGCAGCAGGTCTCTAAAAAATGCTGAGAAGTACAGTCAGATAGTATAGAAAGTGCCAGACATCATTTGACTTCTGACTTTTTTAATTTCTCCAAGTCTTTTGGGTTTCTAATATCATGACAGGAATGGACACCATTCCTAAGTGAAAATATGATTAAAGTTCATGAAATTAGTATTGTTTCAATCTTTGATGTCAGCCAAAAGTGCTCTTTGCAGCACCCACAATGTGACCAGCAATGATTCCTTCTGCAATGTGTATGGGGTTACATGTATTGGTAACATATCTAAATAAGATTTGTAGCTTCTTTCATCCTACTACTATTGGAAATGTCTGGGTATCTTTCTTCCATCAATTCACTCCTATAGAAGCAGCTGTGGTACATATAAGTTTGGCATCGTGCACGTGCATGTGTGTGTGTGTGTGTGTGTGTGTGTGTGTGTGTGTGTGTGTGTGTGTGTGTGTGTGTGTGTGTGTGTGTGTGCGTGTGTGTGTGTGTGTGTGTGTGTTGCAGCAGAGGTGTAGCTAGCTATTTAGTGGTTGGTGTCATCACCTGATCTGGTGCACCTCTCAACTTTAAGTTGAGGAGTAAACAAAAAAGCCCATTCCCAGTCTGGTGCTCCTTTCCTTATTTAAGAAGCAAGCCATGTCCATTTCCTCAGCATCTATGTTCCTCAGACTACAACCCCAAAAATGAAAAATAAAATAAATTGTGTAGTTTTTAAACTGTAATAAACTGTGTGTTACATTTGTAACAAGCAACTGCTACAGTTTATGCTACACTTGGAGAGCCAATGTTCTTCACTTCTGACAGCTAATGCAATACTGGCAATTCTGAATGCCAGTACTGCATTTAAGACTGATTGGGATCTAACCGATCTTCCTCCCTAATCTTTTACACCTTGGGAGGTTGCCCTCTTTTTCGCACCCTAACTATGCTTCTGTGTTGGAGTGTGTACGTCGTCAAAGGTTAACTGTTATCATGACACTGATTGACTGTGAAGAGCTTGTCTTTTTATGGTGGATCTGTGTGTACATGTGTGTAAGCATGTGTATGTGTGTGCATGTATGTATGCATGTGTGCATGTGTGTGCATATGTGTGCATGTGTGGCTGTTAATAAAGGGGTGCCCCTGTCAATATGATGATGAGCAGCAAAGGACACCACTACTACCATCATATCTGACAGACCTAGTGATAGTGAGAATTTAGTTCAGACTTGTAAATGAGCTGATAATGTGGTCTTTCTCATGTTGACTCACTTCCTCCAGTATAGCTCTTTAAATTGTGTACCTTTAACTCCCAGTGGGTTTGGCTTGAGCCTTTAAAAATGAAGTTATTACCTTACAGTTCAAACAAATATTCATATCTCTGGATCTATAAGTGTTACTAGAAAACTGTAAACATTAGTGGTATTCATTTGGTTTGATGCTTTAAAATGGATTTTATAAGTCAAAATAAAGGCAGTGAATATGTAATGTTATATGAGCATGTTATGATATCTCAGTAACCATTCAAGCAAGACACATACTGCCAGCAGAATTTTCTTCATAAAGCTGTGAGCTTTCATATGAGGTTATGCAATTCTGTCAGTGTTACCCATATGTTGAAATATTTAAAGAAATATGAAAATTATTACAATACAAATAAAAGTATACAAATAATATTCAATACCTCTTTAGCTGCATTAGACAGAGGTCAAATATCAGTGCAGCTGTATTTGCCATCATGTATGTTTCAAGATGAAATCTTATGATACCTTGTATGTAGAATGCTTTTGGAATTATTAATGCAAATATAAACAAGCAATATTTAACACCTACAGGCGCAGTGGGAGGTAACTGCAGAAATGCCTGAAGGCTCACTTGGCTCTAATGACAAATTCAAAGGAGGAAGGGCAAAGTGAAATTAGTCTCAGGCAGCACAATCAACACAGTTACAAATAGTTCAAGAAATGGCTCAAAAGTACTACAAGTGTACAGTCATATTCTATATTATGTTTAATAGGAACAAGATTGAACACTTTCACACAACATGCTTTATTAGGCTGAAATCAAAATTAAACCAGTTCAGTCCAAACATTTAAATAAGACCTGTATGACATCACTAAAATAATCACATTAATTAATAAAATTACCTCTTAAAGAGTAACACACAATTAGAAGACGTGATTTTAAAAATGGGTTTCAAGTTACATAACCCATTCAGACCTGGCTTATGGTCAGATCTAAGAACATTTATCCATTTTATCTCACAAAGCAGGGTCTATGTTTAATTGTCGAACAGCGCATTCATTGAACAGCTGTTCGTCGAGCACTAACCATTGAACTTTACTTTAATTGAATGGCCATATCATCATAACAGTTTACATCAAATGATGATACCTGGCCAACATAAAGAAAAAGTAAGGAAGTACTTACTTATCAGTAATTTAGCTATAAGGAAACCTGCCCTTTCCTCACTGTAGTGTGATCTCGAAGTTGGTATATATAATTAGTGCGGGGTGTGGGGAGGCACAGCCCCTGACAAAAGGAAGATTAAGTGAACACTGGACACGTATTACACCCCCCCCCGCTAATTATAAATACCAACTCAGAGATTGCACTGTAGTTGGGAAAGGGCAGGTTTCCTTACAATTAAGTTACTGGTAAGTAAGTAGTACCTTACACTTCATTTATGTTGGCCAACTATCATTGTTCAATGTAAATCGTTAATGATATGGCCATTTAATTAAAGTAAGGATCATTGATTACTGTTCCAACGAACAGCCATTTGATGAGCATGCTGTTTGACTAATAAGCATGGACCTCACAACGTGATGATACATATAAAGTATGTAATAAGAATCAAATGGATAGATTATTTTCTTAGTTTAATACTTATATATATAATATGCATTTGAATGGTTCCCTAGATATAAATTTATTGCAATACTTTAATAAAACACACCCTGTTATACCAATACTTTAAGGACTACTGATGATCAATAAGGATCTTCAGAATCCGTCTTTTAGACCAATAGTTTCATCTCAGGGGTGGATTACTGAACCGCTCTCAATATTTTTGGAAGACAAATTAAAAATATTATTAAGTGAAGTAAAAAGTTTTATTAAATGTATGTTGACTTTCTACATAAATTATCAATATGGAAAGAAAACAGTGATATAGAAAAATATTTATTTGTAACGTTGTATGTGGATTCGTTATTTACAAAAATGGCTAATGATTATGGTGTAGAATGTATAACATTGTGTATTTGACATAATAGTAGAGGTACCAATTTTGAAATCCAGACTATATGTGAATTATTACAGATAGTATTAGAATATAATGTGATTTAGTTTCAAGATGTTTATTATTTACACATTATGGGAGTGACAACAGGTGCACAAACAGTAAATATGTATGCTAATTTAGTGCTATCAGTATGGGAAGAATGCTATACATTTAATGAATCTAATTTATTTTTTGATAAGTGTTTTGTGGATGACATTTTTCTTTTATGGAATGATTTTCAAAGATTTTGAATGATTTTATCGTATATTTAACATATACCGTTGATTTTTTAACTTTTAATATGACCTGTTCAGTTAGTGATATATGTTTTTTTTTAGATACAGAATTGAGTAGGATAAATATGGTTGATATCAGTAGTAAAATATATGAAAAAAAAACAATAAGAAGGAACATTTATTTACATTGTATAAGTAT
This sequence comes from Protopterus annectens, assembly GCF_019279795.1. Classification (NCBI taxonomy): domain Eukaryota; kingdom Metazoa; phylum Chordata; order Ceratodontiformes; family Protopteridae; genus Protopterus; species Protopterus annectens. The sequence goes on along the minus strand of NC_056725.1, from coordinate 1,187,016,423 downwards.
GCATCCCTCATCTGTTTTTAAGAATGTAGTTAAAAGGCAAATGTATGGATGTTTCAGACTGAACTCAAGCAATGAAGTATTTCAGGAACAATGAATGCATTAAAATGTGATTTTATGGATAGGGGTTATAGCTTGGGCAAACAGAAACTGTGAAGGAGGTGCAGTAAATCATTCTAATAGTAAGGCTAAGCCATGTTTTATGGATATGTACCTGACACATGAATATATGGGTACTAGTAATTCTGAAAGAGAAATACATTTTGTGGTGGGTTATAATAGACAGACAAAAGCTTTTGAGAGGATAGTAATGAAAAATAAGTATATTTTAAAGGAAGTCGAGGCACCGAAGAATATTATACCATTAAATCCACAACTTACTTTTAGGAAAGGTAGAAATTTAAAACAAAGACTCTGCTATAAGTACACAAAAGAGAAAATAGTACCAATTTGTTATTATATATATATATATATATATATATATATAGAGAGAGAGAGAGTGAAAGCATTTAAGCTTGTTGTCATTAAATATAATATAGAATATGATTATACTCTTGTAGTCCTTTTGAGCCATTGTTGGAATTTTCTAATGGTCTTCCTCATTGTGATTATAGCTGTCTCTCCCAGTTGCATTTTCCCACTATTGGAGAAATTGACCTTCTTGAGGTAGGCAGTTTCAGCCAGTGGTAACCATTTTTATGAATAAGTTTTGTGTACACTACAACAAGTTAACTTTTATCTTTTTCCAGATTAATTCCTATTTGAGATAATTGAAAATGTTAACTTATGTAAGAATGTGAAGTATGTACATATTTACAAATGTGCATAGGTTCATAGGTTCATACTAGGCTATCTGCCCTGGGTCAATTATAAGCCTAGCCCGATTTTGTTTGGCTTACGCCACCCCTTGATTTGAGTATACTGTGCCCTTTTTAAGGTTTAGTTTGCTGTGCCTCTGTCTAATAGTGACACAGAAGTAATCCCCGGGACAAACCTACGATCCCCCATCCACTCATCAAGATTCTTCTTGAAGAGATTCAGTGAGGTGCTCTGCCTAACATGAATTGGAATTCTGTTCCAGAGCGAAGGGAGCCTCTGGGTTATGAATCTGTCCCTCCAGCAAGTTCTATTTATTTCAGTGCTGAGGTTCAAGTCCCTCGAGCATGTGACTCTAAGGGATTTAGATTTACTGAGGTGGAGCATGTCCATTAATTCTGGATTGGACATAGCTTTATAGGTCAGGCATAGATCGCCTCGAAGTAGGTGGTATGCAACTGAGTAGAGCTGGAGTTTTTTTAACCGAGCAACATATGGCATCTGTTTGAGTCCCTTGATCCTCTTGGTGAGGTATTTTTGGGGTCTTTCTAATTGCTGCAGGTGTCGGGTAAGGTACATCCCAAAAGGGGCATTGTATTCTATGATGGGCCTGATGAGGGATGAATAAAGGGGCACGATTACCTCTCTTGATCTAGATGTGAATCCTTTCATGATGAGGTGGACTATGTAAAAGGTCTTTCTAACCACTTTGGCAATGTGGTTGTCAAAGGAGAGATTGCTATCAACTTGGGTCCCCAGATCCCTAATTACTTTCTCTGTACTTAATGGGTTACCACCTATGTGGTAATTTGTGGGCACATTGTTTTTGCCAAAGGGTGCAACTATACACTTTTTGGCATTTAGCTTTAGACCTTGGCTCTGGCATCAGTTATCCGTCTCTGTGAGACCTTTTTGAAGGATGTTTGTGTCAGCTGGAGTGTTGATTATGGCACCTAGTTTGCAGTTGTCTGCGAACTTGGTGAGCCATAGTCCTCCCACATTGGCCTGTACCTTGGAAAAGTATATACCGAACAAGAGCGGTCCCAGGACAGAACCTTGTGGGACGCCACTTGTGACCGGTTTTGAGTCTGACATGGCTCCAGCAACTCTTACTCTGTGGGTTTTATCTTTGAGCCAGTTTGTGACCCATCTTGTGATGGGTTTATATTTAAGCTGGATAGCTTATCTATGATGCCTGAGTGGGGTATTGTGTCAAATGCCTTTGCTAGGTCCAGATAGGCTGTGTGGACTACCTTCCCTTCATCTATGGCTTTGGTGACTGTTTCGAAGAAGTCAACCAGGTTCAAAAGGCAGGATCTGCCCTTGACGAAGCCAAACTGGGTAGGATCTAGTGTCTGTAGGTCCCCAATGTCTTTGTTTATGAGCTCCATGATGATCCTCTCCATAGCCTTGCAGACTAAGCTAGTCAGGCTTATGGGGCGATAGTTTCCAGGGTCCGCGGTGGCTCCACCTTTATGGAGTGGGACCACTATTGCTGTACGCCATTCTGTGGGCACATATCCTGTAGTGAGGCTGAGATTGTACAGCTGTTTTATTTGAGGGATTAGTTCTTCTTGGAGTTCATGTAGGACGCAACCCGGGACGCCATCTGGTCCCATGGAAGCAGTGTTTTTTGCTTTGGAGAGGGCAGCCTTCACCTGGGCATCAGAGATGTTTGGGAGGCAGCCCTCTGCCGGGATAGATACTTGCTCTTTTTTTTGGAGGGGGGGGGGAGAAGTTTGCACTGAACCTGTCTGCCAGGATATTGGCGATGTCTGTGGGTTCAGTGTATTTTTTGTCGTTTAGAATCAACTCAGAACAAGTCTGGGAGTTGCATCCCAGGTTCCTAACATAACTGAAAAAAGCCTTATGATTATCTTTAGTGTCCTGAGCAATTTTTCACTCAAAGCTGGCCTTGGAGGATTTTATGAGGGATCGTAATTTTTTGCTAGTACTGATCAGGGATGCCTTCCCTATTAGGGATTTTGCTCTATCATGTAGTATCTTCCTCCTTCTGTTGTACAGTTTATTTATGGCTGGGGTCTACCAGACTGGATACCTGCCTTTGGATGTTTGGGTTTTGTTTTTGTTTGGGATAGCATGATCCATGCATTCCTGGAGATGTCCGTAGAATGTGTTTATATAGGATTTTGCAGTTTGGGCCATAGTTTCCACTGGCCCTGGGGCCTTGAAGGATTCCACTTCGGTTTTGAGAAGTGAGAAATTCGCTTTTGAGAAGTTTTTCACTGTGGTTTTCTGGGCTGGGGGTGGGGTCGGGATGTGGACATCCAGTGAAATTAATTTATTGTCTGATCTTACTAATGAGGGATATACTTCAGGTGTGGAGCATAGAGTCCCCATGTTGGTAATGATCAGGTCTAGTATGTTATCCCCTCTTGTGGGAGTGGTGACTAGTTGTTCCATAGCATTTGAGTTTATAATTTCCAGGAACCTTTGGGCTAAGGTGCTGGGGCTTGAGTAGTGCTCCCAGTCTGTGTTTGGGTAGTTGAAGTTTCCCAATATAATGGTGTTCGGAGAGATCTTCATGTTCTCCAATGTTTTCAGGAAAGCCGAGTGGGATTCCTGACTTTGAGAGGGTGGTCTGTAGAATGCTATAAACTGAAAAGCAGTCTTGCCCACTGTTAGTTGCACATGGATGGTCTCCGATACTTTGTGCAATGCCACTAACCTGGAGGTGTGGATATCCTTGATAAATATGGACACTCCCCCTCCTTTTGTGGTTTGGTCCAGGTTTTGGGGCTGAAAAGCATGATATGAGGTATAACCTGGTAGTGCTGGAGTGCTCTCTGGAACCTTGAACCAGGATTCTGTCACTGCACAGATATCGATGTTCTCCATACTGAGGAGAGCTTCGAGTGCATGCATCTTGAGGTTAAGACTTCTGGCGTTTAGCAGCATTACCCTTAGTTTCTTGTTTCTTGTGCTGTCTATAGAGGTGGGTTTGACTTTTGAGCCTTGCCTAATAAAGGCACTATGGGGGTGGCAAGAGCCTTTGCCAATATCCGAAAGCCAAGTGGTGACAGGTGCAAGCCGTCCCTAGCGAAGCAACGTGGCTTGTTGAGCATGTCATCCCAGGCTGACAGACACTGGATCCCCTTAGAATGACACCAAAATTTTAGCCCATTGTTAAAATCAATCATTTTGTCTTTGTACTGTGGCATCATTCTAGGTGAGGGTAAGATGCTGCTCAAGGTCAGGGTCATACCGGCCTGGGCTACATGATCAGAGAGCTCCTCTATGTCTCTTTTCATGTAGTCCAGGGAGGTACGTCTCAGGTCATTCACACCAGCATGTACAATGACTGAGTCATATTTGTATTTGCTTTGTAGTGACCTGAGTGCTTGCGTTATGTGGCGGATCCTAGCACCCGACAGGCAGCTCACTGTGACCTTCTCTTTATTCAGCCTGGTGAGTGGGACATCAGTGTGTCTGACAATAGCGTCACCTATTACAAGAGTATCAGGTGTGTTATTCAGCCTTAAGGGCTGTGGCTGCTTGGCACACTGACTTTGTGGGTTATGTGTTATGCGTGTTTTGTTTTGGGGTAGCGTTTGCTTGGATGTCTGCTTTGGAGGTCTCTGTTGCTTAGGTAGATTTTTATTTAGAGCCTCCGAGTATGTATTTGTGTATTTATGTATTTGGTGCACTGATGTGGTGGGACTATGTGATACTGGAATTGTGTTGTGTGAGGTTACCTTCTCCTCCTGACTGGTTTCACCAGTTTTGAGATGAGAGAGCTCAGCCTCCAGTTTGGCTATATGGTTGCATCTCTCACATATATTTGAACCTGTTTGGAGGAGGAGAGGGTTGTCCGTGTACATGAGACAGTTGTAACATTGCCTCAAAATTCCCAGATTCACCAGCTGGACTGGAGAGGAAACCATTGACTGACCTTTGGACATGTTAGAGTAATATAGGGAAACTGAATTAAGACAGACCAATAGGGGACAAGGTAATCGTAGAGAGTATAAGAGTAAGTAGTGCTTATGGTTTAATAGTGCTAACTTGTAAGATTACTTATTTGGACCAGTGAAGGGCCTTAGAATGAGAATATGGTGTTTAAATTGAGAGATAGAGCAGTTCTAAGGGAAAAAGTGAAGAGCAGACTTTGTGGAGCCAGGAATAGTTTAAACCCAATTAGGCGGCGCTGCCCGTTGTTGCGCTATGCACAAAATGCACAAAACTGCGCAAAAGAGGGATTTAAGAGAGGAAGATCAAGGAGTTAGGAATTGACCCAAAATGGCCAATAAAACTACAGTTTCAAGTCAGTAACCACTCCCACAGGGGCAGGCAGGCTCATATATGTTTACCACTGCCACTGATGAACAGAGAGACTTCCCTTTAGCCCAAGCAAAAAATGGCCTCCAAGAAACTTACAGAACAGCAAGCCTGTAACTGAACTTTTTTTAAATCTCAGAAAAGTGGGAAAAAAGCAAGATTTTTTTGTTTTTTTGTTTTTTCAGAGATAGCAGAGGTTCACAAGTATCAACAAGTTATAACAGTGCAGTAAATGACCCCACACTTGAGTGCTAGGCCAGAGACAGATAAAATGCAAGTTTTGAAAAAAAAAACGATTTTAAAAATAAGTGCAAACAGGAAATCCAGTAATCACTTTACTACATTGCCTCTAAAAAAAGAAAATCACTAAATATGCTGAAAAATGTCAGCAGGTGTTATATTATACATTGCCATTTAAACTTACGACAAACCTTTAAAAGAAAATGCCCAGAAGCTTTCAAATGCTGTAGGTTGGAAAGTATTGCTAATGCATTGTTTATTGGCTGAATGCAAAGTTACAGTTCATTTGAAGAACAAACTTAAATATGAAGAGACATGTATTTTGTCCTTAAAGAAATGGGGTGATATGTTTAGTCACCAGCAAAACCCATTGAAGAAATACGCTCGGTATTTACTTTAAAATGTGTCCCTCATGCAGTATAAGAGGTCTGGCAACTGCTGTTAGTGTCTTAAGGTTAATCTGCCAGTTTTCCTATAATCATGCACTCTGGAGCAGATGCTTCATGAAGGACAACTCACTACAGTCTCTAGAAGTTTCTACCTTGGAAATGAATTAAAAAAACACTTATCAGCTGAGAGCATTTCTGAGAGTTGTTAATAGGACAAGCTGGTAAATCAAAGAAATGAACCCTTGAAGTGTGCAAAATGAATAATTCATAGGCTTTATTATGCAGAGTACTCCCATTGTCTGAGCAGTGGCCCTGTGTTGTGCTAAAAGAATCTTCAGCAAGTTTCAATAACAGAATTCTGCTTTAGTCAGTTGCATTTTTCTTGCTCTGTAGTCAGTTAAAAAACATGTAGCTACTTAAATTAATTGCGTTGCACCCTGTTTTAGGATTGCCATATCTTTGGGTGCATATTTTAATATTAGAAAAGCTGGTCCTATTTGTGGGGCCCCTATCATGTGAAGTCCCATTATCTAGCTCTCTTGTTTTGAAGAGAATTTTATATGTTCAGTTTGATGAGTGAATTGCGCAATTTATTCAGATTAAAGCACCCCATATGTGCCACTATCTATGTCTTAAAAAACACAAACAGCCTTGAAGGAAAAGTAAAGCCTAGCATAGCAAGAGCCATTATTTTGATGGCACATGAAAAAAAGTTAACTGTCTTTCAGAATACAGGAATAGTGAAATAGGAAGGCATTCTTTCAACATAAAGGAAATCATGAAAATAATATACATAATATGTAACAACAAGAAGGCAGTATGCACTCTAATTCACCTAGGAGGTAGAAAAAAGAAAACAAAGGTTTCATGTTATTCAAATATTTCCTTAAGAAGGCAATTTGAATGATTTGTCAATCTGAATAAGGCAATAACAGATGAAATACTTACAATCAAAGGAAAAAAATAAAATGTTGCTGACAAAACTCAAATGTGTTAGTTATTAATTGAATAATATGTAGTAAATCTAGATGTAGAATCAAAGTTGTGCATAACTCAGTATTATATTTAAAGTTAATTATTAATTCAGCAATTCATTATTTGATAACAGAATTATTCTATTTTGATAACGCCCATTCACAGAGGAGAAACAGACACAATTTCCATAGTGAAATCAAAGTCAGAGCTGTAACCTATAGTTACAGGATAACAACAATAGAGGATATCGCAATGTGTTAAGAAAATAGGACACAAAAAAAAACAATAGTTTATGATGGGTCCTAAAGTTGTGCAGAGTGTGGTATCCCTAACCCTGTCCTTACATCTGACTTCATACACTACATTAGAAAACCTTTGTCCATAGTACTACCACTATTAATGCAAATTAGGTCTGAATATTGTCGGCTTACAGTTTGCAGATGGCAAGAGGGAATTTGTTTTCTTTTGACAATGTGCAAAGTCTTGTGTCATCAGTAATGTGAAAGCTTGAGCTGTTTTTGTCATTTTTTGTGTTAACATGTTAACATTTCAAACATTCATGATATAATTATATATCTAAATAGATAGATAGAAAGATAGAAATTAATCATTAAATTCAAGCAAAAAAAAAACAGTGCAGTAATGTACTGCAAGGTAATATCAGGAGATTAGATAAAGATGCTTAATATGTGTGCCTTTGAGGAAAAAGTTAACAGGATAAGTAAGCAATAATGCCTGACAGGGTTCACTTTACAAGGAATTAATGGATTACCTAAGGATGTAAAATCTCTATGTGACATCTTGTTCATTTGTGGATTTTTTATTTTTATCTGCAGTTGCTTCTTTGTGAATCTTACTGTTCAAGAAAGATGCAAACATTTATTTTCTGAAGTCAGCTGAAATGACAGTTTACAATATTTTGTGTCACTAATTCAGAAAGGAAAGTTTAACTTAAAAATGTATGAAGATCTGAGAGATGAAAACTTTGGTGTTGTCCATCTGTCCCAGAGTAATTTAAAGCAAAAACTGAACTGTCATGGTGCCCATGTCCCTTGTGGACAGAGGCAGTCTGTAAAATTATTAAAACCCTGCTTGCTGACCCTTGTTATCTTTCCCCTAGGGATAGAAAATTGGATAAAATCTGGATAAATCTGTCTAGACTTGTAACAGCTCTTGAGTCATTAGCCTAGTAATCTCATATGAATCGAAGAACCAATATCTGCTATGCACAATGGATTATTCTAGGCAGGATCTGCACTGGAAATGTGGAGTGGTGAGATCTTTCAAATATTGATACATGGATATTTTGATTTAAAAAAAAATATATTGTTTACCTTCACCTAATCTGTTGGTCTTTGTAAATGCAGTTTGATATATTTTGTAAGGTCTGTAAGGTAATAATTAAATGAACAGATGCTAAAAAGAGAGCATACTAATAGCTTTTCATCACATTTTGCTACTAGCTCTCATTTAAATAGTTTTCAGTCAGGGAAGAAATTAAGAACATGACAGCAAGCGAATGAAAATAGTTTCAAACTGACAAGCCATGTTCTCATAGTGACAAGGTATCCTTGGAACAGAATTATACTGAAGTCACATGATACTCCTCTGCACACCACAGGGGGAATTTGCATCAGTACAGTCATTACTGCGTACAGTCATGCTTTTTAATTACTTAAGAAAAGTGGTAGAAAAGCTAAAAAGGCTGTCTTCTGTGTTGTTTTGATTTCCTGCGGTACTGAAGCCGGTGCAACACAATATCTTCTAAATCTTGTATATAAGTAATTAACGGACCTCAGTCCATTGCTATTGTTCATGCAAAATTAGACAGACTTGTAAGTAAGTAAGGTGTTGACCATGAAAAACCTAAACCAATTATCTTTGTTACTCTAAAATCTGTTTATTGCTATTTATTATCCTCAATGCATTCATCTTTTAACATACAGTCAGAGAAATTAAAAGCAGAAATTAAAGTAAAACCACACCCAAAAACGGAGAAGAACACATGCTTTTAAGCAAATACTGAACTTTTCTGAATTGCTGATGTCTCCATATCAACGTAAGTGGTTACCATTATTTTCAAATTTGTTATACACCAAAATGACCTGAAAGGAGGCTGCAATGGCATAATTTGTTTTAGAGTCAAAGCCTTCACTTTCCTCATGTCATTTTAAAGGGAAAGAAAGAAACCACAATGATGAGGGGAATCATTTACTTTGGTTTGCTCTCTCATTAGCTTAAAACAGTGCTTTGGCTGTCTACTTTTCACTGCCAGCACCAACATGCATATTTAATCACTTTGCTTCCTTTGATTTGTATTAGTGGCCATCTCTGTTACAGCATTTTGAGGAATGTTTGAATGACAGTCTTGAAAATGTAGCTGAGTTAATTGTTCTTTTCAAATAACAACTGTACTTGTATATTGTGTGAGAAGTCTGATTCCTGTGATTAATAGGTGTTACTTCGACTGAAATGGTTTGTGTTACATTCACAGTTTTAAATATTATAGCTAGAATTAAAATCTTTGATGTTAATCTTCTTTCCCCAGCTCACTGACTTGTCTCAACAAAACACTGTATGCAATGTAAAAATACTGTAACAAAACACCAGAAGAAACATACAGTTTTACAGAAAATGCAGTTTGGAAAAATGCAATATCAAATAAAGACAGAAAGTAAGGAATGTTAGATGAACATATTTTTTTCTTTCTTTGTTGCACTGAGAGTTTGATTAAATGGAAAGACATTTGCATCTGAAAGCTTGAAAGCCCTGTTTCTGTTCAGACTTTGGGTTACACTATTTCTCGAGCTGTGATGCTGACAATCTGTAACTGATTAGGCACATTTAAATGTCATTGTTTAAGAGGGACTGATTACTTAATGACTGTGTAGTTGGGATACAACCAAATTACTCTGCCACTCTTAGTAGCCTTTGCGATGTAACATTTGAGACAAACTGCAGGAAAGAAAGGCAGACAATTACTAAACAATGCTTTTTCTGTTTGTGAAGTGTTTAGAGTTGGATTGCAGGGAAAGAAAATCAATTTTTGAAATAAAAAAAACTTTTGGGTGGAGTTATGAATCAGAAACAGAAAACTTTTGTTACAGTGAATATTAAATCCCATTAAAAATTATGGGCGGTATTTATACTTCTGTCCTTATTTTGGGTGTAGCGGCATTATGAGAATAGTGGTTCTATCCGTTTATGTGAATGTAGTCAGCATATGTGAACCACTATGACTATGGGAACACAGAGGCATTCTGGTAAATATGCCTCCTTACCAGGGAGTTCAGAATTGGCATGATGGTAAAGGTGTTTACCTCACAGAGTCAAAGTACAAGGTTTGAGTCTCACCTTCAAAAGAGAAATTGGTTAGACATAAAATGGCCCACAAGGGCAGTTTACTTAATTCCCTACTATTATCTGGGAATCCTATATGACACCAATATACAAGCACAGCGATTTCTATGTTGTAAGCACAAACTCCCTGGGCCAAATTGTCAGTGCACAATCCAGGGGTGCAACCATACTTGGATCTGGTCCTCACTAATATGGGAGAGTGCTGCACACCCCCTAGAGTAATGTCTTCTCTGGTAAGGTCAGACCATAAAATGGTTTCCTTTGAAGTAAAAATAAAACCTGGCCCCCATCTAATCGTGAAATATTCAGATTAGACACCTGGCAAAATATGAAGCCCCCATAAACTCTGAGAACACTGCTGCCTATGCAAAACTGTTCACAGAAACCCTATATTAATAGCTGCATAGAGGCAGCTATATCTACCAGGAAGAAGTACAGAACTTACTCAAAAAACAAGCCATCCTTTTGGAATCACAAAATGAATAGGCTGTATAACAGAAGGAAGAAAATCATGGCAAAAACTAGGAGGAGCAGCACCCAGCAGGATAAAAATGAAACAAACAACTCAGAGGACAAATAAAGTCTACCAAAGCCAAATCTGAGTTAAATTTGGCCTCCTGAGCCAAGGACTGCCACAAGGCATTCTTTAGCCATGTCTGCAACTTCAAAGACAATACACAATTGTGTGCAGAGCTCATTTTAAATGGAGCCACCTATACTGAGCCAGAAGATATAACAAACCTACTGGCTGACAACTTCAGCTGCAACTTTACCCCTCTCTCCCTCTCAACCTTCCTTCAGGAAATATCATTAAATATAAATCTCCCTACTATCACTAGGGAACAGGTCCTTAATGCTCTGTCTAAGGCCAATAACACTACATGAATGGGACCAGACAATATCCCAGGATGTCTTCTAAATAGCATGAAACATAACCTATCAGGCCTCTGGAATTGCTATTTAACTTTAGCCTCCAAACAGACATTGTGCCTCATGAATAGAGAACAGCAACAGTCATCCCTCTACCCAAAGCTGAGCTATCTACAGACCGTGGAAACTACAGACCCATAAGTCTCACTAGTTTTATATACAAATCCATGGAAAGAATTATCATGGAAATGATTAATAATGATATAGTAGACCTCCAAAGATTGGACACAACCCAGTTTGATCTCATTGAGGGCAGGTCATGCCTACTCAGTCTGGTGGACTTCTTTGAGAAGGTACCCAAAGCAATGGATTAGGGAAAAAATGATTCACACTGCCTACTTTGACCTGACCAAGGCATTTGACACAATACCCCACTGCGGCATGTTGACAAACTCAAGAGGTTAGGTATAAACCTGCATGTCACATGGTGGATAGTGAACTGGCTCACAGACAGGACCCAGGAAGTTAGAAATAGGTAGTCCACCTCTACAAAGAGGCCAGTCACAATTGGAGTCCCTCAGGGGATCAGTCCTTGGACCCCTCCTTTTTGGCATTTACTTCTCAGAAGGGCTGACACAGACAAACAACTAGTGACAGACCAATGGACTAAAACTAAATGCCAAGAAATGCATAATAGCATCCTTCAGGAAGTCATCCACCTCTGGTAACTATCATATTGACTACACACCACTTAGAGTTGACTCAGTAGTCGGGGGCATGAAGATAGACATAGACAGTAATCTAACCTTTGACCATCACATGTCTACAGCAGTGAGGAAATCATTCTGTGCTTAGAAACAAAGGTATGGCATCTTGGTCCAATGAAGTCATTGTTCCACTGTATTCAGCATTCATCAGACCTATCATTTGGTATGTATCTGACCAGGCATATCCAACAAATGGAATATCCACAGACGTTCCTCGCTAAAAGAATATAGGGCATAATAGAATGTCCTATGCACAATGCCTCAAGGCCCTATCCCTGTATTCTGTCTTCTACAGGTTGTTGAGGGGAGATCAATGCCTGACATACAGGGCATTGTCAGACCCCATGGTATTTTTCATTATCGGGGCAACAGTATAAATGCGGTAGCTGGTGGTTGAAATCATTACACGGCTGCTTATTTTGTCTGTTATGGTCGTGTAGTGTAAGGCAAATCATACCTGTGGATAAATTGGAAAGAACTCTGTCTTTTTAGTTTTAATAAAACAAACAATTCACTGCTGCACATTAATGATGCTTTCCTGTGTACATCAAAAAAGACTGCTTCATGGCTAATGGCTGTACGAGGATTCCCAATGCCAGCTACAGTTTTTAAACACTCCATTACATATTTTTAAAGGCTGACATCACAGAGAGGTGAAGGGGTGGTAGTCCCTATTACAAACTGTATTAAAAAAAAACAAAACAAAGAAAAACGATGCAGCTCATGTCAATCCCTCCTAACAGTAACTGTTGCCAGCAGACCACATCTTTCATGTCTAAAAATGGTCCTGAAAGACTTACATTAGGATTATAAGCGCCAGCTGCCACATTTGAAATATTCCTGTACATAATTTGAAATGTTTGCATTAGGGAGAGATTAGGTGGTGGTAGTCCATGTTAGAATTGTAATGGACCAAAACAAAAAAAAGAAAAAAGAGCAAAGTGTGTCCTGTTAATTCCCCCTATAGTGACTGCTGCTAGCTAATCACAGCCTCCATCAATAAATAGCTAGGAATCTGAGCATCTGACGAAATAGAGTATGTGATTACATTTTCAGTGATAATACTTTAATAAGGAGTCGTGACATCTGAAGGCTAGACAGAAGTGATTGGCAAAAGACACAAGAGACATAGGGAAGCTAACAGCCATGTGAGTACTCTGAGTGCAACTACCATGCTTAAACGGTTGCCCCGATAATAGAAAAGTACCGACCCCACTCTGATGGACCTCCTGCATATCAGAAAAACAAACAGCACCAGAATTACCCATTCTAAGGACTTAAACCTTATCCATGATATAAATAGGACCTGCTGGAGAGACAGGTATGTATCCTAGAGACTGCCCCATCTTTGGAACAAGTTTCACATCCATGTGAAGCAGAGTTCCTCCCTAACCCTATTCAAATGCAACTTGGACAGTTGGATGGGCAACAGGAAATTCATCCCTGGCTTGGCACCTATGTATTTAATAGACACAGGTAGCCTGTAAATGGTTCATCTCCCAGGCCCTTGCTTGCAAATGTTTCATCTACCAAGCCCCTGCCTACACTTATCAAGGGTATCAGAACTTGTCAGAGATTTGGTATGCATGACTAGGCTTAAAAAGTACATTGTGGTCATTAGCCTAATAAACACCTATGAACCTAAAAGCATAACATACATAAGACATAAGCATTAGGGGAAGAGTTACTTTGAGGATTATGTGCCTTACACATTAGTGTATTATTCTGATTCATACAGGTAAATGTAAATGGACCTCATATGCATACAAAACATGTAAGGGAGCCTGAACTTACACAAGTAATGTCTGACAGAACCATGGCTAAGTAGATTTATATGAAGCAAAAATGAGATGAAAATATATAATTTTATTGCAGTTTAAGTCCGTGTGCATACATAGTCAAACTACTGAAGGTGTTTCTGGGGGAAATGTTACATTTGGTGTCAGGTGAAGTGCTTTTGTATACTTGGTTAAAGTACTGAAAAGATCAGTGGGGAAATGTTTCATTTGGTGTCACTGAAGTGCTTGTGTAGACATCAGCAAACCTCTGAAGAGATCAATGGGGAAGTGTTTTACTCGGTGTCATTGAAGTGATTTTGCATACATGGTCAAATTACTGAAAGATTGCTGGGGTAGTGTTTCATTTGGTGTCATTGAAGTGCTTGTGCATACATAGGCAAACTACTGAAGGGACTGATGGAGAAATGTTTAATTTGGTGTCACTGAAGTGCTTATGCATACTTGGAAAAGACTACTGAAGGGATTGCTGGGGTGAAATGCTTCATTTTGGTGCTTGTGCGTACTTGGACAAACTGCTGAAGGGGTCGTTGGGGGAAATATTTCATTTGGTGTCATTAAAGTGCTTTTGCATACTTGAACAAACAATTGCAGTAATGGCTGAGGGAAATAATTAATTCTGGTATTACTGAAGAGCTTATGCATACATAGACAAAGTGCTGAAAGCATTGCTGGGGGATATAATTCAATTTGCATTACAAAAGTGCTTGTGCATGCATGGTTCATGGATTGAAAAGTAGATACAAAACATGCTGCTGTGGTTTTAAGAATGGATGTGCTTATAGCACACCTATTGTATTGTGAATCACAAGAACCCATCATTAGCCTCCCCTGCTTTACAAAATTTCTTCTTTGCATCTCATTATACTTAATTTTCTTACATTCATTAATGATCATCATGCATTACCATAAATGTCCTCTATGAATCCCTGCCTAATTATGCTCACTCACAAATATCATAAATAACCCAAATGCGATCACCCAATGACTTATGAATACCACCCTATATCTTTTTTTCAGATATCACAGTAGACCTCTGAAACATGGAGCTGAACACAGTCAAATAAATGGGGGAGGGATTATTGACTGAGGGAACTGTTGAATAACTATCTTTCCGACATGAATGTGTAGCTTTCTGACTAGCCAGTTTGTGGAGACATTATTGCTCATGACAAATGTTAGATGCCACAGCTCTGGGTGAATGGCTTGTAATTTTTAGTGGAATTAAAATCTGCATACAGTGGCAAACATAGAAAATAGATAGGGAGGGACCAAGGGACCAGGGTGTCATATTCCTGCAGCTGATGTTCAGTTTAGAAAACTGGGTATCTACATCTAACTATGTATATATATATATATATATATATATATATATATATATATATATATATATATATATATATATGAGTTCCATATAGAAGCTCGAAATACTGAAATGTCGAATTTCAGTATTTTGAGCCCAAGAAGCCATATCCACATAATAGCGAAAATGTAGAAGTGTGAAATTCAACACCTGGAATACCGGAGGTTTTGAATTTCGAGCTTCTAAAGTTCAGCTATGGTTATGTATTCAGGTAAGTGTGTGTGTGTGTGTGTGTGTGTGTGTGTGTGTGTGTGTGTGTGTGTGTGTGTGTGTGTGTGTGTGTGTGTTAAGGGGTTTGGGTAGGGGCTGTGGAGTGTGTCAGTGTGATTTGTTGCTGTGATGTGTGTGTGTGCGAAGAGAAAGTAGCTTGTGTGGTGGTGTTTTGTGTGTGTTTGTATGTAGTGTGACCTCGGAGTGAGAATATTTAAGCAGGGGGGTTCAGAGGGGCTTGCCTCCCCCCAGCTTTCATGTAGTAGAGTGATTGTGTGTGTTTATGTGGTGGATGGTGTGTGTGTGTGTGTGTGTGTGTGTGTGTGTGTGTGTGTGTGTGTGTGTGTGTGTGTGTGTGTGTGTGTGTATGTGTGTGCATGTTTGTGTAGTAAAACCGTGAAATTCAAAACTTCCGGTATTCGAGGTTTTGAATTTCGCGGTTTTTAGTTTTCGTTGTTTTGTGTATTCCACTTCTTGGGCTCGAGATACTGAAATTTGAGATTTCAGTATTTCGAGCTTCTGAAGTGAATCCATATATATATATATAAATCTATACTAGTCCGTATCACTTGATCAAGTTTTCAGAAACTCAGAATTCATATGGTTGAGATCATATGATCGAGTTTTTAAAATGGAACTTTGAATGGAGATCGTGGTACAGTGAGGATTGGGAAATTTACCCGTTTCCTCATTGTACTGCAATCTCAGAGTTGGTATACATAATTAGCAAGGGGTGTCAATGACGCAAGAGGGCTCCTGCAAAATGTAAAAAAAGGTAGATTATTGTGTTTTTTTTGTGTTTGTTTTTTGATGTTTGAGTTTTTGGAAACGTAATCATATTTTTATTATTTATTTATTTATTTTACATTTGTTTACCAGGAAAGTCTGACTGGGCATGGGTCCCATTTTCAGCAGAGACCCAGGGACAAAAATTCCACAAAGAGTAGTACAACAAATACAGTAAATACAATGCACATGTTAATAAAGTATAGTACAGAGTCAAAAGTTAATAAAGTACAGTTTCAAGGCCAAGAAAGGAGCAAAAAGTAAATATACTATAAGGAGCACATTGTGTTACAATAAACAATACAGTTGAAAGGACATTTTGATCAGTCATTTTGTTACATTCATCAGTGGCTAGTACAGTAAACACACATTGATTAAGAGTATAGAAAGGAGTTGTTGCAAGCTTTCATAGAAGGTTAAGGTATGATATGATCTAATTAATGAAGCTATCCAGAGTCAGAACATTACATAACCAAGACCTATGTAAATGGGAACAGAGGAGTTTTTTTTAATTATTTTTGTTTTCAGTGGTCCTAATGTCTATGGGGATGATATTCCATGCTTTTGCAACAGAAATGGAAAACAAGGAGTCCACGGAGCTATTGTTGCTTTTGGCTATGTCAGTCAGTGCTTTATTGGTGATCTTAATAGGCATTTGTTAGAGCAGATATTAAGTAGACCTTGAAGAACAGGAACTCTATCGGGATAATATAGAAGTTGGTGGGCTATTGTAATCTAGTTATATGTGAGCAGGTTGGGTAATTCTAGCCAGGATAGTTGCTTGATTGCTATGCAGTTATGTGTCCTGAAAGGTGAGTCAGTAGCAAATCTTGCTATTTTTTTGTAGCAGGTATTTAGTTTGTTAAAGTCTGCTTTGTTTAGGTTGATGAGTATGGGGGAGGCATAGAGGAGTGTAGATAGTAGGTGGGTTCATGCGATGGTGGTTTTACTGTCATTGGTGAGGTACTTTTTTTGCATCTATATAGGGCTTCAAGTTTTTTATGGACTTTCTTTATTGTCATGTGCATGTCGAATTTCATGTTGTGATCTAGGATAACCCCTAGAAATTTGATGTGTTAGATAGGTGAGATAGGGGTGTTATTGGCTGAGAATATTGTGAATGGTGGTATGGGGGTCTAAGGCTCTAGTGGTATAGAATATCATTAGCTGTGTTTTATTGGGGTTAATTATTAGTTGAGAGTTAGCTAACCAGGTTTCAACAGCGTTAAAGGACTCTTGTGTCAGTTCCTGGAGTTGAGGGAGTAATGCAGCAGAGCAGATTAGAGTGGAGTCATTGGCATACTGGACTAGTGTGGCATGCTGGGTAGCTTTCTGGATTTGGTTGATAAATATGTTGAAAAGAAGAGGTCCAAGAATGGATCCTTGGGGAACCCTTAGGTTGATAGGTAGGAGAGGGGATAAGGAGTTTTGCCATTTTACTGCTTGGTGGCAGTTGGTTAGATAGTTTTGAAACCATGCTAGTGTGGAGGGGCTGAGATTAAGATCAGAGAGGCAGAAAGGAGTTTGGGATGGGAGACAATATCAAAGGCCTTCGAGAGATCTAGGTTCAAGAGATCTAGTGAACACTAAGTTACCACTGTTTCAATGTTGGTTTACTGTGTTGGTAATGCTAATAAGGGCTGTGGTAATACTGTGATTGGGACAGAATCTGTGCTGGGTGTTGGTTAGCAGTTTATTAGTGAGGAGATACTGCTTTATTTGGGAATGTATATATTTTTCGAGGATTTTAGGTAAGGGGGATAGAATGTCAATTGGACGGTAATCAAATAGTTCCACAGAGTTACCTCCTTTGTGGAGTGGTACTATATGAGAAAATTTCCACAGAGAAGGAACTTGTTGTTCTGATAAAGAGTGGTTAATGATCATGGAAACTGGGTAAGAGATGGCTTTGGCTGCAATCTTTAGATATTCTGCAGGTAATTTGTCAGCAGTCAGGTTTGTGGGAATAAGCCTATTCAGGTGTTTATATATTGTGTTAGTTGGGACAGGCTGTAAGGAGAAGAGGTTTTAGTCTGCTCGTATGGAAGATAGCTTTGGATGTGAAGTAGGAGAACTACTTTTGGTGAGGGCTAGGATGGATTTGGTGAAGTGTTTGTTGAATTGGGTGGCAATATTATTGGTGGTGGTGTCACTGCTTGGGGGTGGAGTACTGGTCTTTCTTGGCTGTAGGATTTTATTAATGGTAGCCCAGAATTTTTGTGGGTTATTTTTGTGTTTGGTTTGAATGCCTATATAGTGGTTCCTTTTGTCTGTCCTAAGTTGTTTTTTGGCTTTGTTCCTTAGTTCCTGGTATGCCTGTCTATTAGTTTGAGTTTTATTTCAACGCCACGAGTCCCATGCTTTATATCTTTGTTTTAGTAGTAGACAGGTATCTCTGGTCAGCCAGGGGGCATAGTTGGATTTAGTTCTGACAGATCTTATGGGGGAAGATGATTTAGAATGTTTAGAAAAGTGTTATTGAAGTAGTCTGCAGTCCTTTCCAGAATGAGAGATGAGAGTGGTCTCCAATTGCATTAAGTGCAGATATGAAGTCATAGGTTTTGAAATTCTTTGTATACCAGACTTGTTGGAGGGTGGAACATTTTAATGGATTCAGTTGGTGTCTAATTATAAATGTGGGAAGGTGATCAATGAGGGTGTCTGGGAGGGAGACTGAGAGGTAGGATTGATATGGTCTGTTAGTAAGAATCCAGTCTAGGATGGACTCATTTTTTGATGCTTTATCAATATGCGTTGTAGTTTTGATTAGCTGAGTGAAACCGTGCAGGTTAATGAGGTTAGTGGGGTGGATCAAGTTACAGGAGGACCATTCGATATTTACATCACCTAGTATGATTGTTTCTTAGGGAAATTTTTGGGATTTCCAGTCTAAAATGGAATCTACTGTGTTAATGTTATTGCTGGGGTGGGTATATAGGCACCAATTACATGCAAATGTTTTTCTGAGTTGATTTTCAGCTTAGTGAACATAGTTTCTTCATTATTGCACTTGGGTTGTTTGGTGGCTATCAATTCAATGGTCGGGCTGTTTTTGAAGAAGAGAACAATGCCTCTGCCTCTTCTGGATAGTCTGTCTTGTCTAAGAACATTATAACCAGGTGGACCAAAGTCATTATTATTGTTTAGTGGTTTTAGCCAGGTCTCTGTGAGGAGGACTATGTTGGGGGAGTAGAGGGCCAGGGTAGTGTGTACCTCTGGGATTTTGTTCAGTATGCTCCTTATGTTTATGCTGAATATAAGGAGATCTGTTGATTTCTTGGGGGAGGTCTCAAAACTCAAAATTCATATGGACTCGACCATATGAATTTTGAGTTTCTGAAAACTCAATCACCTGGTAGAGACCTATATATATATATATATATATATATATATATATATATAAATATATATATATATATATATATATATATATATATATATATATATATCTATATATATATATATATATATATATATATATATATATATATATATATATATATATATATATAATATATATGGGTCTACTTAGAAATCCCGATGGCCAGAATATTGATGTTCAAAATTCTGAGATGGAAATCACGAAACCGCAGAAACTCGAACATTGGATTTTTACTAGGTAAGTAAACACTTGCCCAACATGCCCTTTTCTCCACTGTAGTGTGATCCTGGAGTTGTGATATATAGTTAGGGGGGGTTCGGAGGGTGTGGGTGGCATAGTCCTCCACCTAGGTGGGTTTTACTTATCTTGGCATGAGTTTCATTTCCATTTAGACAAACATTTGAGTTTCTGTGATTTCATGATTTTCGTCTCAGGATTTTCAATGTCAGCATTCTGTGCGTTAGGATTTCGAAGTAGACCCATATGTGTGTGTGTGTGTGTGTGTGTGTGTGTGTGTGTGTGTACACACACACACACACACACACACACACACACACACACACACACACACACACACACACACACACGCACATATATGTTAAGTTTAAAAATAGCATTCAAAGCTGAAAGTAATCAATTAAAAACTACATGAAAAAATGCAGCATTTTGCAGAAATTAGCAAGTAGGCACTTGCGTACTAGAAAGGTTTTCACTTCATAATACCTATTTATAGTGACAGAGCAGCCAGGCCATATGCACAAATCCAAACAAAAAAAAAAAAAAAAAAGGATTTTTTTATATACCTTGATGAAGCTGCCACTGCATTTACATTTATTCATTCAGTCAATTAAGCCTAACAGTAGAAGTCACTCTCTGCAGTGGTGACCCAGTTATAATTCGATACATATGGCATGTTCAGGGTCATTGAGTCTGTGAGTAAAGGTTAAGGAAATTATACCCCAGACTAAAGAGTATAGTTGGAGCTATAATTCAACTAACCTCTCAGATAGGCAGTGATCAAAAAACTCATATCAAATATAATTAATATATACTTAAGGCTGTTAGGTACATGTGTAATTATTTTTACCAAGGTCACATTAGTAGGATCAAAATGATCATGTTTCATTGATAAATCCATCCAATATATATATATATATATATATATATATATATATATATATATATAAATAAACTAGGATCTGTGGAATCTAAGACAGCAGGCTAGAAACAGAATTTTAAATACGTACACTAAACACCAAATGTGTGATAAGAAACTTAGGGACACAGGTGGACAGTGGTCTCACCTTTGATAACCACATCGCCACAACAGTCAGGAAATCCTTCTATTTGGCACACCTCATCACCAAGGGCTTTTCATCCAGAAAAAGGAAGTCATTGTCCCACTGTACTCATCCCTCATTAGACCCATTATAGAATACAATGCCCCATTTGGTATGTACCTCTCCAGATACCTGCAACAACTGGAAAGGCCGCAGAAATACCTCACTAAAAGAATCACAGGCCTAAAGCAGATGCCCTATGCTGACTGCATTAAAAAACTCCAGCTATACACTGTTGCATATTGTCTACTCAGAGGCGATCTCTGCTTAACATACAAGGCCATGTCAAACCCAGAGCTACAGACATGCTACACTTAAAGAAATCACAATCCCTCAGAGCCACATGCTCCAGGGATCTAAACCTTGTCATCACAATAAACAAAACATGCTGGAGGGATAGGTTCCTGACCCAGAGACTCTCCAGACTCTGGAACAGACTACCCATACATGTTAAGCAGAGTGCCTATTTGGCCCTCTTCAAAAGGAACCTTGACGATTGGATGGGAGAAAGGAAATTCACCCCAGGGATCACAACAGTCGCCCTGCTAGACTGGGGTCCAGGAAGTAAATAGTGTGGGAAGAAATAACCAGGGAATTATTATGGCTAGGCTTGTATAGGCCCTTGGGCCGATAGCCTAGTACCAACCTATGAACCTATGGACCTATAAATTTTAAATTTTGAATTACATTTCATATTACACAACAAGGTAATGTAAAGATTTGAACCAGGCAACTCTATGTCAAAAGTGTGTCCACCAAACCCAACCTTGCAAACTACGTGGGTTACATCTATACCAGTCTTTAAAAATTTCAGCTAGAGCCTTTCTGGTATCTGAAACCTCCTTCACAAGTGACTCTGCCTTGCTGGAAAACCTGATAGTGTGTCCACCAAACCCAACCTTGCAAACTACGTGGGTTACATCTATACCAGTCTTTAAAAATTTCAGCTAGAGCCTTTCTGGTATCTGAAACCTCCTTCACAAGTGACTCTGCCTTGCTGGAAAACCTGATAGTGTGTCCACCAAACCCAACCTTGCAAACTACGTGGGTTACATCTATACCAGTCTTTAAAAATTTCCGCTAGAGCCTTTCTGGTATCTGAAACCTCCTTCACAAGTGACTCTGCCTTGCTGGAAAACCTGATAGTGTGTCCACCAAACCCAACCTTGCAAACTACGTGGGTTACATCTATACCAGTCTTTAAAAATTTCAGCTAGAGCCTTTCTGGTATCTGAAACCTCCTTCACAAGTGACTCTGCCTTGCTGGAAAACCTGATAGTGTGTCCACCAAACCCAACCTTGCAAACTACGTGGGTTACATCTATACCAGTCTTTAAAAGTATGTTACCAGTATATGCTTAACCTAAACCTTTGAACCTAACTTTCTGGTCTAGCTACCTGCCTAGGACTAGCAGCAGTCAATACCTACTTTCCTATTTGCAGGCCTTCCCAAACCCCTACTTACTAAGGGCCCAAAGCATCCTTTATTAGTTTTATGTCCTGCAACTTCTACACTATTTCTGTCTCCTACTATTTTCCTTCTCTCTCTCCCTCCTGACCTGCTCAACTGTGAATCTACCTACTGGCCACTAGGTGGCATCCTCTTACCTTCTGT
The DNA here is from genome assembly GCF_019279795.1 of Protopterus annectens. Classification (NCBI taxonomy): domain Eukaryota; kingdom Metazoa; phylum Chordata; order Ceratodontiformes; family Protopteridae; genus Protopterus; species Protopterus annectens. The sequence goes on along the minus strand of NC_056725.1, from coordinate 1,186,994,218 downwards.
TGGCTCCCTCTTCACTTGCTCTGTAACTCCCCTATACCTCTCTTCTTGTTCCTGAACCTCCTCGACCATGACCGCTCTTCTTTCTCCCCTTGGCCCCTGACAAATCTCCCTTCATACCCTTACTAGCTGCAAAACAACTGTATACTCACCCCTATATATAGTTCCACTGAACTTGCTTCTTTCTTATCTGCACAACCTTACCTACTGGTTCTCCTTCTTTCCTGATTGTTTCCTGTGCACTACTACTCCTTTGTGTCTTCGGATTACTCTTCTCTTCTTTTTCTAATCGTTTCCTACTCTCTCCACTAAAACCTTTGTCATAGCCATCTACTCTCCCTTTACTCACGACTCCCTATGCTCCGCCCACTTTATTAGGACATCCCCTCTTACTTTACCTACTACCTTCCCCTATCCACATTCACCGCCCAATACCCTCTGCTCTACACTCCCACCCTCCCCCATACCTTCTAAGCTACCTTATAAATATATCCCCACATCCCTCGACGCCATCTTTCCCTCCCAGTCCTTTGGTTTGGCTGCTGTATGTTCTCACCCTGGTGCTGGATGTTGAGTTAGGGTAAGCATTTGTTAACTCTATGTAACTGACTGCTACTTTACACTGACTTCATATACATTCTACAATAGATACTTATAAGATATCGTCCTGTGAATGGTGTAATGTTACCTAACATGCTGTGTCTGAAGCTTTTCGTAGTAATGTGTACTGCTTGCCTCTGTTAGTTAGTTTGTGTTTACGCACCTGGCTTTTGTATGTTGTGCCTGTTACACAAGATAGGAATGTCTCATTGCTTAGACTGCTCTACTTAATTGTGAACAAACGTGTTGCGTTCAGTATTAAATTGCTGCATTATTACTTTTATTTAGGCACTGTTGCCCAGTGAATTGTCCACCTATTTACTGTATTATTGCTACTTTTCCTGAGAGGCACATTGTATTTGTGGTGCATAGTTAATACAACCAGTTGCTGTGTGCTTTTCCATGGTGATATTGCAGTCTGGGTTATAGCCTATTCTTTAGCGACTTCCTCAGCGCATTTCTTAAACAGAGACGCTAAGGTGGCTTCCCTATCTCTACCACTGCTGCTTGTCCTTTTTGAATTTTGGACGTATATTTTACCTGCTTTATATACGTAGGTATCTAACGCTATTATTGTTTTCAACTTTAAGCCCCCGAATGTTTTGTCTCCTTTGTGCGCTTTACAATCAAACCTCAGCGTACTATGACTATCAGTAGTACGCTTCCATAAGATAAACACCTTGCTCCCTTCCTGCTTTTGGCGCCTTTTTGCACATAGGTACTGCCATTATCTTAGTACACACCCCAGTGTTATCTGATTGCAGATACTGTGTACCTACTAAATCCCTTGAAGCAGCGCTAGGGTAATCCTATAGCTTATCGCTATATCAGCAGACTTCAGTACATCTATAAGTATGATCTGCGTGAATTTTGTTCCCTATATTTAATGAGGGGACCGACAGACGCGGACCCTACTATTTTGTAGTGTTTGTAGAAACTGTCGTTATTCATATTTCCTGCCTTACCCGCTAATGGGGATAGCGTCGCTACCTCTAGTCTTATCTATTTTAAGAGACTGCTTCTCCCACATGTTATTTCCTCCAACGGTATAGCCTATCTACCTAATCACCCCCTCACCATTTATTTACCCACTAGAACTACGCATTTAGTCCCACTTATACCACATGGTTGCCCCTTGTTTTCACATTTTACTAGTAGCGACATGTTGTACCTTGAATGATATTTACACTGCATTTATTCCAGTTTACTGGTATTCTGCCTAACTTGAATCAAACAAATTGTATGCTTTAACTATTCTATGTCTATTTATTGTTGGATTTTCTAGTTAGATTCACAAGATAGATAGAAATGTATTAAGTACTCATTTGATTGACACTAATATGCTAGGTTTCTATTACTGCTCTCTAATAACTGTATCTGTTTTGCCTTACCATCTTCCTCTCTTTCCCTAAGATTTCCGCTAGAGCCTTTCTGGTATCTGAAACCTCCTTCACAAGTGACTCTGCCTTGCTGGAAAACCTGATAGTGTGTCCACCAAACCCAACCTTGCAAACTACGTGGGTTACATCTATACCAGTCTTTAAAAGTATGTTACCAGTATATGCTTAACCTAAACCTTTGAACCCTAACTTTCTGGTCTAGCTACCTGCCTAGGACTAGCAGCAGTCAATACCTACTTTCCTAATTGCAGGCCTTCCCAAACCCCTACTTACTAAGGGCCCAAAGCATCCTTTATTAGTTTTATGTCCTGCAACTTCTACACTATTTCTGTCTCCTACTATTTTCCTTCTCTCTCTCCCTCCTGACCTGCTCAACTGTGAATCTACCTACTGGCCACTAGGTGGCATCCTCTTACCTTCTGTTGGCTCCCTCTTCACTTGCTCTGTAACTCCCCTATACCTCTCTTCTTGTTCCTGAACCTCCTCGACCATGACCGCTCTTCTTTCTCCCCTTGGCCCCTGACAAATCTCCCTTCATACCCTTACTAGCTGCAAAACAACTGTATACTCACCCCTATATATAGTTCCACTGAACTTGCTTCTTTCTTATCTGCACAACCTTACCTACTGGTTCTCCTTCTTTCCTGATTGTTTCCTGTGCACTACTACTCCTTTGTGTCTACCCGCTCCGTTCGCCCTGCGGGCTCACTCCGCTCCCCTCCCTGCCCCCAAATCCCACCCGCCCCTGGAACCTCTACACTTATCTCTAACTAACCACTCCCCCCATCTCTCACAGCCACTTACCACAACTTCCTGTTCCCACCTCCTCCATACTTTGTCCCCACCCATCTCTTCCTACCTTAGTTGTCTGGCCCCATCCTGTTACATCACTCACTTTCAACCAACTTAACATGTCTATCCAACATCACCCTACCCTACTACTAATTCTCATCACTACCCTAACTACCACCTATCTCTCTACCTCCTATGAACACAACTTAACTACTACTTACACTATCCCAAACAAATATACCCTAACTACCCCACCTCCCACTTGCAATAATAATTTCAATGTCATCTATAACACCTCATATCTACTACCAAAATACCACCGTCTCTCCCACACCAAATACTCCATTTATCACTCCAAAAAGCGTGATATTTACCAGTTCAAACAATCACAATTCTACAACCATTTCTTATATAGCTCACTGACACATGGAGACATACACCCCAACCCAGGCCCTAAACTATCTCCAATTTCAACCAATTGCAAAATAACAAATCCAAAGCTAACTCCACCTACTAAACCTCCTAAATCACTCTCTATAGCCCAACTTAATATACGTAGCATCTGCAACAAAATATCACATATCCATGCTCTACTAGAAGTCCAACAGTTCGACATTCTCTGTCTAACTGAAACATGGCTCAAACCAACAATAAAAGACAATGAAATTGTCCCCCCAGGATATAACATCCTGAGACAAGACCGCTTAAGCAAAAAAGGTGGCGGAGTAGCTATACTCTATAAAATAGGCCTACAATTAAGCTTAACAAATCATTCCCTTTTAACAAACACACATGCAGAATTAATTATCTCAAAACTTCAAATCAATCCTCATAAAACCATAAATATTATCTGTACCTATATTCCCCCAGGCAATAACACTATAATATTAGAAGACCTACTAAACTGGCTTTCTTTGAATCTCCACCAAGAAACAATACTCTTAGGAGACCTAAATATTGATTGGAACTTATGCGAACATAATAATCCACCTACTTTTATTAATCTGCATGGCTTCACTCAACACATAAACATCCCTACAAGAACTAACAAACAGAGTAACAACGAAACTGTACTTGATTGGATCTTAACAAATAGTCCACAACTACAATATACAACAGGTACTCTTCCAGATGATCTCAGTGATCACTCCCTAACCTATATCATCAGGCATAAAACCAGCTTATCTATCCCAGCTCAAGTTCGAATAACCCGTTGCAAAAAGAATTTTGACCCTACCCTGTTTCATAATGAACTTATGCAAATTAACTGGTCACCTCTAAAATCCCTCCCAATAGATGAAGCTGTTAATCACTTCAATAATACCTTTCTCACCATCCTAGAACATCATGCTCCCTTGCGTTCCATTCGTATGAAAGCTAAGACAGCACAATGGCTCTCTAACAAAACTAGGCAACTAATTCTTAATAGAAACAAAGCTTGGAAAAAATGGCATACCACTAAAAATTTAACTGATCATCTCTCTTTTAAACAAAAAAGAAATATAACAAAACAAGCCATACTTCAGGATAAAAGAAACTACTACACTCAATTACAACAATCTTCCCTCCATCAACCACAAAAATTTTGGACCGCTATTAATACTCTTTTATCCCCTGGTAAAGCTGCCACTCCAAAACCATCAGACTCCAACTCCAACTCCCCCACAGAAATAGCTAATGCCTTCAACACCTTCTTCACTTCAGCCATTCAAAAGCTAGCAAACCAACAAAGCCCTGATACCTCTATACTATCTATGCCTAGCTCTACTCCCCCACCCCCATTTCACATCCAACCCATACCTACTTCCTACATTTTATCCCTACTTCAAAAACTCAAGCCAACAACCCCTTCAGCCGACAAATTACCTGCAGAGTATCTCCAACTAGGTGCCAAGGCTATAGCTTATCCCATCTCTCTATTAATTAACAGGACTATAAAAGAATATACTATCCCTTCAACCTGGAAAATCTCACACATTATCCCACTCTTCAAAGGAGGTGACTCTTTGGAGTATTCTAATTTCCGCCCTATAGCACTACTATCTCCTCTTGCAAAAATAATGGAGAAATGTGTACACAAACAGCTACTAAATCACCTATTAAGCAACAATCTCCTAGCTAGCTGTCAACATGGGTTTCGCCCATTCCATAGTACTACCACCGCCCTACTATCCTTCATTGACTCTATCAACATAAATCGCAACAATAACACTCCTTCCTCCACTTTCTTTGTAGACCTGTCAAAAGCCTTCGACATGGTTAACCATCAACTTCTACTACACCACTTAAAGTCCCTCTCTCTTGACAACAAGGCCTTGAGTTGGTTTTCATCCTATCTTGAAAATCGCAAACAGGCAGTCCTCTGGGATAACCATCTCTCTGATCTTCTCCCCACCTCCATAGGAGTCCCTCAAGGATCCATCCTAGGTCCTCTTCTATTTTCCATTTTTATAAATGATCTGCATCTAGCCACTCCTCTATCTACTTGTATTCAATATGCTGATGACACAACCATCATTTGCTCCGCCAAAACCCAGACTGAACTTCACCTGCTAACACAAAACACCTTCACCACCATCGAACAATGGTTCTCCAACCACTGCCTCCTCCTAAACCCCAAGAAAACCAAACTACTGATCTTTCCACCCACTCACCTATCTCCCCCTATTGACTTCACACTTACATCTAACAATGGCACACTTATTGCTCCAGACCAAACAACTAAACTATTGGGTATTACTATCGACAACCAACTAAAATTTGACTTTCATATCAACTCCACCATAAAATCAACTAACAGGAAACTTGGATCTCTATATAGAATCAAATCTTTCTTAACATCTGAAGCTAGAACTATCATAGCTAGAACCCACTTAATCTCTACCCTATTATATGCTTCTTCTATATACACTAACCTTTCAAAGTATAACCTTAAGAAACTAGCCATGTCATACAGCAACATAGCCAGATTTGCCACTGCCTCTCCATATAAAACTCACCACTGTTTGAATCTTTTAAAACTAGGTTGGCTGGAATTACCCCACCTCATACAATACTACCAACTCACAATTGCACATAAAGTCCTTTATCACCCTGAAAACACACCAATGCTCTCTACACTCATAACACCCTATCACAATATGAGGCATCTCCGTTCCTTCAATAAAACTCTGATAAAAACTTCTAAATCAAACAATGTTGCAGGAGATTCTATATTTTCCAACTCAATTGGCAAAATTTGGAATCAACTTCCACCAGACCTCACAACACTGACTTCTATTCCACTATTTAAATCCAATCTAAGACTCTACCTAAACAACCACAGGCTATGCTCCTGTAACGACCCTGGGTAACCTTTCTCACTCACCCTGCTTCCCCTCTTTACTCTTCACCTGGCCTTCTTCATCATTTCTCCAGCTTACTTAACTTTCCCTCTTATTAATCTATCTCTCTATCCCTCTTTATTCATTCATATTTCTTAACCTAAATACTGATGTCTTTGAATAACACACCTTAACCTAGCATTTTTATCCAACCTAGACTTCTGTTTGGCCTCACATAGAAATCAATTTCTGATATACCCTGTAATTAACCTATGACATTCTTATTATTTTTTATTTTTATTCTTAATATTATTGTATAAGTTTTTGAATATTTTTTATCTTGTTAAGTAGTAGTTAGTGGAGCTTTTCTCCTCGGGCCTCCACTGAAAATGGACTTGTATCCAGTTGGACTAGCCCGGTTAACAAATGTAAAATAAATAAATAAATAAATAAATAAAAAAGAAAAATAAATCTTGAGACTAACTGCTTGAGAGAATATGGGTTCTATTTCACTGGAGTGGATAATGTTATGTAAAGGAGGCATCTCACTGCACGAGAGGCCATGGGGTGCTCGTTTCCTCACAAATACTTTTAAAATTGTAGAACTGTTAAAGTAAAGTAGTTACAAAAGTCTGAGTTTGATGTACCGATTTCAGAATGGGTCAGTCAGAGAATACAGCCTCAAGGTATTTTAGGAGGTCCTGCTATGAAACGTCACAAGGCTATGTTTTTTTTCAGGATTTCAGAGAGCAGTGTCGATTCAGAAAGAAATACATTCTGCAGATCTCTGGGATATATAACACATCATTACTGTCA